>NC_048598.1:143716117-144016117 GCF_003668045.3 Cricetulus griseus
TCTCTGTGTGTTCAAGGCCAGCCTGGTCTACAAAGCGAGTTCCAGGATAGGCTCCAAAGCTACACAGAGTAACCCTGTCTGGAAAAACAACAACAAAAATGGCTACAATTTATGGCAGAGGTGGTTTAATATATAAATAAATGCATACATTTAGATCTCTCTCTCTCTCTCTCTCTCTCTCTCTCACACACACACACACACACACACACACACACACACACACACACACACACGAGCATGCAAGCTATTAGGTTTAAAAGAACTTGAAGATCAAACGCAACAATTAACACACTTTTCAGCTACAAAAGAAGCACAAACTATGTGAAAAAACTTAGATTGTTTAGTTGAACACAAAGTACTCACTGGGTCTCACCAACTAAGTAATGATAATGAAAAGGTGGGTGAAGCTGGACCACACAACAAGTTACACAACATAAAACATCTCACTGTGAAGCAAGCGGTCTTTGGTATGGAGGAATGAGGAGCAGCAGAATTTGGGTTGGGTTATGAAGAATTATTTCATTCCTAACATTGAGTGATGGGAGGAGCAACATCAAGTGATGAGTTTAAAATTATTTCAGTTTTCCTGTTGGATCAATGTTTTCTATCATTGAAATTTTTCTTGAGCAATTTTGGCTTTGAGAAGATTAGAATAGATTTATTTGTAATATAGGATTCATAATTGAAACAAGTAGAAGCTATGCTGAATATAAACTAAAGTATGGATTTCTTGTCCCAATACTTCAAGCACATTGCTTTTGAAAGAAAAACAATGAGCCATGGTTGACCCAGTTTCTTATCTATGTGACTATGAATGATATCTAGAGTGAATCTACGATACAGCAAGAAAATCTAGGTGTCCACATGTGCCAGATAGAATCACAGATTTCAAGACGTCAGTGGAATGTCAGATTAAACCTACCTTTTAGATACACAGCAGTTAAAATACTATAAAAATAATTAGATTCTAGATTCAGGCAACTAGCTATTCCTATTGGGAAAAAAATAAAAATTAAATAAATGTTCTAAGCATAGGGGCAGTTGAGTTTCAGTAATTTAACTAGTTTCCCATTCAATTTAAGTATGTTACACAGCAAAGCTATATGGAAGTGTCCCAAGATAATGAAAACACATTTGAAGTGGACTCAAACAGTTATTTGCAGGTCATGAGATGCTTGGTTGTCCCTACTATAGATTTTCAGCATAGTCTCATGAATTTTCATTGGTAGGCTGTTGAAATTTTCAAATGTATGAAGATTTCTAGGAATACGTATTTCATCCTCTGCAACACTTTTATCTATATAGAAATGTCAGTCAACTGACACATATTTATGAGAGCAACTGTGTTCTGAAAAACTTTCTGGGTCTTGACATGGGCCTGAAGCTGGGAGACAGAGGGTGAATGAGACACCCTGATTTGACTGTATTTGCAATGAAGTGAGAACTTTGAGATTCATAGTTCATGATAGTTCTCAGGACAAATTGAGACAATTAAGGTAGAAGTTTATTATTTTTCCATGTTGGCCATATTCTTGTTCACCATCTCATTCATTTTGTCTCTCATTACAACATGTCCAGAGCTATAACATGTAACCAATTCATGGGTTATATGACACAAACATTGAAGCAATAGATGGCCACCAATTCTGCTTCTCTATTCAACTAGATATGTAGAAACAGTGTAGCCTGCTCCTGGGATCTCAGACCTGGTCGATGCTAAGCAGTTTTCACTATATGGAGAAGTACATAGCAACTCTGAAGTGTCTCTTGGATATAGCATGGTTTCAAGACTGAAGTCATTTTATGCTGGGGTACTTACTATTTTGTTTATATGATCTGTGCAGAGAAAGAAAAGAAACCAGAAAGCAATATATGAGTTGAGTAGACTCCCTCCATGAAACTTGTATTCAGTTAGTTTTAGCCTAGTTCTGAAGCTTCTCACAAGAAGAAAAAAACTCCAGCACCAGACAGTAGAGACAATGAAACACTGGGTCTTCTGTAATAAAGTCTAGGCTTCTGTAATAAAGTGTCAACAGACAAGGTGGCTTTTAAAGGACAGAGATTGCTTTCTCACAACTTTGAGGTTTGTTGGACTGGGAGAAGGCTGCCAGTACAGTTTGATTCTGGTGAGACCTCTTCAGGGTGCCGACCACCATTTTGTATTTTCACAGCCAGAGGGCAATCTGGGGTCTCTCTTTAAGGGGATATTCTTATTCATGACTGTTCTACTTTCATGACTAATGCTGCCAAAAACCCTATCCCTCTACAGCCATTATTTTGGGAGTAATGATTTCAAGAAATAAATTTGGGGAAGGAGATATCAACATTTGGTCCATAAAAGCCTCATCCTCTGGGAACCCTGAGTCTAGCAAAGAGGAACTTATTTGCAGTGTCACAAGCGGTTATTATAGAATGGCTTTTGGCCAATTGTTTTCTAAATTTCAAGATTCCATTTTTTTCCCCACTGAGTAGTACTCCATTGTGTAAATGTACCACATTTTCTGTATCCATTCTTCAGTTGAGGGGCATCTAGGCTTCTTCCAGTTTCTGACTATTACAAATAGTGCTGCTATGAACATCGTTGAACAGATGTCCTTGTTGTATGAATGTGCTTCTTTTGGGTATATGCCTAAGAGTGGAATTGCTGTATCTTGTGGTAGACTCATTCCCATTTTCTTGAGGAGTCACCATACTGATTTCCAAAGTGGCTGTACAAGTTGGCACTCCCATCAGCAGTGGAGAAGTGTTCCCCTTTCTCCACATCTTCTCCAGCATAAACTGTCATTGGTGTTTTTGATTTTGGCCATTCTAACAGGAGTAAGATGGTGTATCAGAGTTGTTTTGATTTGCATTTCCCTGATGGCTAAGGATGTTGAACACTTACTTATGTGTCTTTCAGCCATTTTAGATTCCTCTATTGAGAATTGTCTATTTAGTTCTGTACCCCACTTTTTAGTTTAGAGAAGGTTCCAGGTGGCGCTGAGAAGAAGGTAAATTCTTTTGTGTTTGGATGGAATGTTCTATAGATATCTGTTAAGTCCAATTGCACTATAACTTCTATTAGTTCCTTTGTTTCTTTGTTAAGTTTCTGTCTGGTGTTCCTGTCCAGTAGTGAGATTGGGATGTTGAAGTCTCCCACTATAAGTGTGTGCAGTTTTATGTGTGATTTCAGTTTTAGTAATGTTTCTTTTAGAAGCATGGATGCCTTTGTATTTGGGGCATAAATGTTCAGAATTGAGACTTCATCCTGATGGATTTCTCCTGTGATGAGTAGGAAGTGACCTCCTTCATCTCTTTTGATTGATTTTAGTTTAAAGTCCAATTTGTTGGATATTAGGATTGCTACCCCTGTTCGTTTCTTGGGTCCATTTGAGTGGAAAATCTTTCCCCAACCCTTAATTCTTAGGTACTGTCTGTCTTTGAAGTTGAGGTGTGTTTCTTGTATGCAACAGAAGGATGGATTCTGTCTTCTTATCCCTTCTGTTAATCTGTGTCTTTTTATAGGCGAGTTAAGATCATTAATGTTGATGGATATTAATGACCATTGATTTTTCATTCTTTTTTGTTTTTGATTTGGTGATGGTAGCGAAATTATGTGAGGGATTCTATCCCTTTTTCCTTTTGGCTGTTGGTAAAGTGGAATTATCTATTGCCCATATTTTCTGGTTGTAGTTAACTTCCTTGGGTTGCAGTTTTCCTTCCAGAAATTTCTGTAGGGCTGGATTGGTGGATATGTATTGCTTGAATCTGGTTTTGTCATGGAATATCTTGTTTTCTTCATCTATATTGATTGAAAGCTTTGCTGGGTATAGTAGTCTGGGCTTGCATCCATGGTATCTTAGTGTAGGTAGAATATTTATCCAGGACCTGCTGGCTTTCAGAGTTTCCATGGAAAAGTCAGGTGTAATTCTGATAGGTTTTCTTTTATATGTTACTTGACTTTTTTCCTTTGCTGCTCTTAATATTTTTTCTTTATTCTGTTTGTCAAACCTCAATTTTTGTCAAATTTTGTACATCAGTTCAATGTTATCTGTCAGTAGAGTCATAGAACATTAATTTGTCTTTTATTTCTCTTCTAAAATAAATGACATTAACAATGTGTGGTAAGATAAATCTTCAAACATAGACTTATACCTTACTTGTCTTTTTTCACCTTGAAGATGAGATCATTACCAATAGTTTTGAAGACACTTCTTATACCTTGTGTACTAGTTAATTTCCATATTGCTGAGGTGAATATTGGGCAGAAACAGCATAAGGGATGAAAAGGTTTATTATGGTCTCAGAGGTGATAGTGCACCATAGTGGGGAAGATATGGCTGAGTGGCTCAGTCTGTGGCAGTGGGACCTTGTCTTTTTACACCTGGTATCCAGTACAGAGCCTAGAACATGGTAGCAGGGTTTAGTTAACATTTGGTGAAGGAGTGAATATTTAAAAAGAATTACCTAGTTATAATGGGATTCCATTATATAATTTTTGCATGATGTCCAATTTCAAAAAGTCATTTTTTCATATCTCGATGAGCTGATGTCCTTTTATAATCTTTTTATTATATCAAATATATCAGCCTTTCTCTTCAAATATATCATCTTATTATTTTGTAGTTTAGATATCTCTCTCTAGGTAATGAGGAACTCTCAACTGTAAAAGGAGAAAACATTTTCTGAAACTCTGATGTGTTACACTCACGGCAGAAAATACTTTCAGGTAAAAATTATGCTACATTTAAAAAGTGAAGTGAAAAATTAACATTGTAATTCACAGTAGAGTTTGTGTTCCCATCACAACTCTTATTTCATTCATTTGTGACCCATTTAAAAAAAACAAACATGAATTAAAGGATATTCTCTTAATGAGTAATCCACAGAAGGAAGCAATGAGGCAACCATTAAGCCAGTTAACACAGAGAAAAAGGCATCATTATGCTGCTGATACTGCCACCGTGACCCTGGCAGCATCATGATCTTCTGTGATGTATTAATATCAATGGTGGTTACTTGCTTAGAACTTACTAACAAATGGTCTGGTGTGTTGCCATCACTGATGATGAGCTTCCTAAGGGAGCTTTGTCTTAACCAACAGTGACATTTGGTCTATTTTGAGGTGATTGTTCATAAGAATTGGAAGAATTTGGGTGTAGTGAAACGCAATTGATGTGGATTGTAACGGAGTCAGAGCTAGTTTGAAAAGCAGATGGTTTATTAGGAAAGTACTCATGAGATGGAGCCAGTCCTGTACAACCAGGTGGGTGAGGGAACAGACAGAGCTGCATGCCTTTGACCATCATATTTAAGGCCTTGCTAAGTCACTTTGACCATGCCCAAGTGTGTGTGGTCCACATCCCATGTGCCAGCCCGCAAGCAGGTGTGGCCAGTATTTCCTCCTACGTTTGTCCATTGTAAAATGTGAGGTAATAAACTTTTTCAGATGATTGCAATGGGAAAAACCAAGTTAATTGAATTGTATGTGTAGTATACTATATCCTAATGAACTTCTGTGCTTATTAGATATGAGTTTGGTGCTCACAAATGAAATATTCTCAGCTTGAAAATTTTCCACAATCTTAAAATATACTCTTTTCTTCAGATCAGATAATCAGTGATGTGTTTATGAAATATGAATGTCTTTCAAAATAGTTCTCAAGACTCAGTGGAAAATTAGGGAATTATCATTCATCCAAAAATTAGGACAAATACCCATCCATTTTGTCTTCATTCCTTGTTATTATGTTGCAGCCCCTATCTGACACCCAGATGTCTGAGAGTGAGTTGTCTCTGCTTTGGGTTGGAAAAGTATACTTGACTGGAGGAAGAAAGAATGGAGGGTGTTAGGTCAGGGGTCCGGTTTCCTTTCCTCTGAACGATGAAAAATGCTGCAGGTATTGAGCTAACATGTGAAGTCTTGCCTTCTATTTCTTTTTCCAAGAATGTAAGACACTATAGGGACAAAAATAACTCCCTAGGAAGTGTAAGAATTTTAATAAAAATGTAAATTATTTTAGCATTAGTGCTAAACTTCAGATTAGCGGGTTGGCAGTGATGGATGAGAGTGTTGAATCCCCCAAGAAACATCAGAAATGGAACAGTTTCTGAGACCCAAAAGACAGAGGTATATTATTTTACCTGAACATCATTTCATTAAAGGTAAACATTTATTTTATTCTCTTCTCTAAATTCACCCTCGGTGGAAAGTCAAAGTTGAAAGTGAGGTAATTAGTTTCTGTGGAATTTGTGTCTCTGCTCCCTTAAGGTCGTTTAAATGTTCTCAGATGCTATGATTAATTTTCATTATTGTTTTTATCTTATCTTTTTCCTAGTTCCCCATTCTCCTTATCTTTCCCTAGTCTATCAGGACAAATTCTATTTCTTCTGGAAGGACAGAGGAAAGATTAGAACTACTTACAATGGAGAATTTTTATTTGAACCCCATCCCTTTCTCCTCTCTTTGTGTGCCTCTGCTTTCTGCCTGTTCAAAGCTTTGCTCAGATATCACTTTTATTGAGCTGTTTGGGAAGATGAAATGATGTCACGGTCTCCAGTCTTTCAAATAATATTGTATTTGTAGTCTTCAATCCCACTGATCACTATTCTTTGATTCTCTTGTTTCCAAATTTAAGTTGTAGCTTTTTTTTCTTACTTATATTCTTAAGTACATTTTAAAATCAAGGTTCTGGAAAACTGAGATAATGCTCTTGAATTCCCTTTATTATGAGACCACCCTGGTTCTTTGCCTCTGATGAATAAGACATACAATGGCTAGGATAAGGGATGTCACTTCTGAGAGAAGATTACAAAAAGTCTATAGCTTCTGTTTTACTTGCTGTTGTCTCAGTTGCTTTGAGTGAAGTCACTGCCATAATTTGAGCTCCTCAGAACGTGAAAAAGAGGGATATGTCTGTCAAACCATATATGACAGAACTCTGTTGACACAATGTGAAGGAGCTGGAGGTGGGCTGTCTCTTAAGTGAGGCTTCAGGTGAAACTATAGCTCTAGCCAAGGTTTTGATGAATGTTTTACTGACTTTGGAGCTCTCAAAGGCACCCAAATGCTTGCAAAAGCTGAATGTTACTGTTTCAGTGGCACAGTTTTGGAACTACTTACTATATATCAGTAGATAATTAACCCAATAGGTTCCAGGAATTTACAGAGATAGCTGTGTGAAGACCTTCTGGGAACTGTGGCCTTCCAAATCTAAGGGCATTAGGAGAAAAAAAACCAAACACAACCTGATGTTACTTCCTGTCTCTGGACCCCACTGTGACTTCCTGTCCGTTGGATCTTGTCAAAGAGATAGAAGAGATCTTTGATGAGGTCCATATTCTCAGTCTCTGTGGGTCCAGACAAGGCAGAGAAGCTGGGCTGATCAAGAAAATACACATAGTCCAAGGAAAGAATGAACCCACTTTCACTTACCATTCAGCACAAACATCCTTTGCTATTTATACACCTACAATTTTCTCACTACCCTGCCTCCCACCACATTCTGTTCTCTTTACCCAGAGATAGTCAGGCCCTTCATTTCAGGGGTGATTATTTCCATGCAGTTTCTAAATTTTGCTTACTTATTTAGGTTTCATGATCAGTGTGTCCTGCAGAATCCAAGGCAAATACTAAAATTGTGTCTTATTCTCCAATTCTTTGATCTTGTTTTTGCAGGCAAGATTGCCAGTTTGGGGCTCCTTTTCATACACTAGACTTATTGGAATGTAACTCTGTTCTGATTTATGCTATACCAATGTCTGATAAACTTAAGTCTAAGGACAGGCTACTTGGAAAAAGAGTTTTTGTTTGTGTTTCCATAGAAAATGGAAAGCTATGGATTCCTTCCAGACTAATATGGTTTGATCAAGCAAGACCCCCTGAAGCAGTGGCCCAACTCATCCTACATCCAAAACAGCTGAAATGATGCAGTCATAGACCACTATAGCCAGGATTTCTGTGTTTTATCATGGTCCCCATGGTACGGACATCGCCCCCAAACAGCAGGAAGCAGTTTGGAATGAACGACATCCAAATTCCCAAATATTGTTTATAAATGTTTGTTTTCATTTAAATGGGGTTGGTTATAAATGGTAATGAAAACCCTTCTTTTTATTTAGACAGAAAAGAGGAGATAATGGGGGATGTCCTTCTGTGTATATGTTTGTCTTATTGGTTGATAAATAAAGTACTGTTGCCCAGTAGGAAAGCAAGATAGGTGGGACTAGGAGTCGAGGAGGATTCTGGGAAATGTAGTAAAGAAGTCTTGTGATCCAGGCAGGAAGTTACGTAGCAGGCAGATGCAGAATATAAGCAGGAAATTGCTCTCTTGCTCTTCCTCTTCCTCTTGCTGTCTGCTCTGGAGCTACCATCTGATCCCAGCAAGACAGTATATATTCTGCCGGCATCCACCATAAGATAAGTCTTATGATTATGGTTGATAATTGAGACTGAGCTAACAGATAAGAAATCCTAGTCTTTGGCCAACAGCATTGTAAATAATATAAGACTCTTGTTATTTTGGGTGCCCATGCGGCAGCAGGGCTCGGGCCACTGTTGGAAAGATTTATTGTAACAGCTATACTGCTGGTTGACCTTAGGATGAGCCAGAGTGGTGGTTTGGAAAGCAAAACAGCACAGCTAAACACAGCTCCAGGGCCTGAGTGGAACAGTGATATGGGTGAAGACTTGCATGGTAGTTCAGCCTTGTGCTTGAGAGCTGACAAGAATCTAAGACCTCAGGCAACAACTTACCCCTTCGAAGAAGACCCAGAGAGTGTTGTGGGGAACAAACCTGGGAAGGTGTATGTATGGAGGGCCCAGGAGAGTCAATGAAGCCCAGAGGAGGAAATTATCCAAGTATGGAATTTTAAGCTATAAAACCATTGATGGGATGGCTCTTGTGCCTACAAATGAGGAGGACTAGCATTGTACAAGGACTGGGTCTCGTGACCATTTAGCCAACATTCAGGAATTTAACACTTTCTTCTGATCTGCATGCATGACTGCACTCACGTGTGTGTGTATACTCCTGCATAGGCACACACATACACATATTACACCCCCTCTACACACATACACATATTACACCCAGAGAAGACAGGGATTCTCTGGGTACTCCTGGCTAGCCTGGACCATATAGACCAGGCTGGCCTCAAATTCTCAGAGATTTTCCCTGCCTCTTCCAGGGGAGTGCTGGAATTAAAGGTGCAAGCCACCACACTTGGCACAAAATAACTTAAAAATAGTCGTTAAAATACTTTATGGAGTCTACTGACTCTGCTATCACTTCTACTTAGTCTAGGTCTTAAAATAAATAGGGAACACACCTGATTTTGGAATGGGAGAGCTTGTTAGGGGACTAGGTATGAAGATTGGGAAGGGGTCTCAGAAAGAATCAGGTGGTGTACGTACAAGATTGATGGTTGGACTCAGTGGAAACATGGAGAAACATTTCCAGGGACCGTGATGTCTGGAAGACAGACAGGAGGAGGTGGACTTTGGGATCAGAGTCATGTAAAAATCTCATTTGAATCTCCATGTTGAGATGTCAAGTAGATGCAAGGGTACATCATGAATCAAACTGGGAGGAGAGAGCAGGACCGGAAATTTGACTGGTTCAATCTTAGGTCTGCCCTCTCTCTCTCTGTCTCTCTCTGTCTCTGTCTCTGTCTCTGTCTCTCTCTCTCTCTCTTGTGTGTGTGTGTGTGTGTGTGTGTATAAATATTTCTAATGGGTGTCTACATATAAAAGTGGAAAGGCTCTTAATACAGAGTTTAAAGAATATGAGGGAGAGCCAGCAAAATCTGTTATGGTACCAGCAGACAAGAAAAAAAAAAAACAGAGGGAAAGAACTTGACAATGTATCAAGAAGGAAGGAGAAGGTGGGCTAGGAGCTTCTGAGAAGTCAAATTACAAGAAGCAACAGAAAATAGAGATACAGAGAGAGAGAGAGAGAGAGAGAGAGAGAGAGAGAGAGAGAGAGACGGGGAGGGAGGGAGAGAATATCTTAGCTTTTGTGATAAACGGAGCACTGTAATAGATACTTTAGTGTGTGAAGCTATCATCTTATAGACATAGGCTAAGATAATTTATGTGGTATTCCAAAGGGATGTCTAGTTTAGTGATGGTGGAATTCACACCAAGGCCTCCCATTCTTTTAGTAACAAGCTTGCTTCACATGTCAATCCCAGCTCCCTCTCCCTCCCCTCCTCCCATGGTCCCCACCAAGCCCCCCAAACTCCCACCTCATCCCCCCCTCCGATCCCCAGGGAGGGTGAGGCCCTTCATGCGGGATCTCTGAAGTCTGTCATATCATCCCAGACAGGGCCTAAGCCTTCTCCCATGTGTCCAGACTGAGAGAGCATCCCTCCATGTGGAATGGGCTCCCAAAGTTCATTCATGTTCTAGGGATAAATACTGATCTACTATCCGAGACCCCATAGGTTGCTGAGGCCTCCTCACTGACACCCACATTCAGGGGTTCTGGGTCAGTCCCATGCTGCCTCTCAGCCATCAGTCTGGGGTCCCTGAGTGCCCCCTTGTTCAACCCATTCTTAAGGCTACCCTGCTTGCCAAAGACTCCTATCTGAACACCAGTGTTGACTTTCTTACAGCTAGCTGGAACGTTTTGGTAATCCCAACAATGTTGACTTTCTGACAGCTATCTTAAGTTTTTAACTGACTTACACATCGTAAGAAATTCTCTGATGTAAAGTAGGAAAACAGTTCCTACAAAGAATTTTTGGCTGAAAACTGACAAAATCATAACTGCTGTTAAAAAGAGGCCATAAAGTATAAATGCTGGCAACTCCATCCTCCATTAACACAGAAAAATTATGGCAGGCCATAGTTCATTCTGAAGTTTACTGCCACAAATATTGAACAAAGCATGTTATGACATGATATTGACATCCTCCTTCCACCAACAATTCAGTCCTGGGGAATTTATGTGCTGCTGTCAGTTAAATTGCAGTTCTTGGTATAATTCTCAGTAAGTGTTATTAGAAATTGTTGGACAAATGTGTCATGATGTAGTTGGATATCCGAGAAAGGGGCACGTCCATGTAGGCACACATTTAAAACTAGCCTGATTTCATCTTGTCCCCTCAGGATGTTCCAAGATAGTACAATCTAAGAAGTTCTGGGATGGCCAGGTTGACAAGTGTCAGGTGCAGCCTCTTAAATTTGTCCAGATGGGCTGTGAAACTATTGTTTTACCATCTATTTATTCCTTTGTGTGCAAAACCATTTGACTCTGCTGTGAATTGTTCAGTTTTTTTCCTCATATGGACATATTTGGCTGCTGGGATGTGGATTTTTATAGAAGCAATTAATGTAAGATTCTACTAGCCAGCAGGCTGAATACCAGAATATAGTTTCAGCTGTTTTTTTTTTTTTAAATAACAAAACTCTTTTGTACAAATTTCATGGAAGGAATATGGAAGAAGTTAGGTCCTGGCTTTGCAGCTGCTGAACTAGGATCCCTTGCTTTGTAGCACAAACTGGTGAGTCCTGGAGACTCAGGGAATTTTGTGATAAATTCTCCTACTATCTGGGAGACACTTTGTAGACAAAGGTTTCTGTCCCGCCTGGTCCTGCAGCTGTTTAGTCCCAAATAAACACACAGAGGCTTATATTAATTATAAATTGTTTGGCTGATGGCTCAGGCTTCTTATTGGCTAGCTCTTTCTTAATTATTAACACATTTCTATTAATCTGTGTATCTCTACATGGTCGTGGCTTACCAGTGATGTCCAGGTCCCTTGCTCCCTTGGCAGCTACATGGAGTCTTCTTTGAGACCCTCTGTTGTCCCGCGCGATCGTCTCGCCAGCAAGAACGACACAGGACACTCGGATCCTTCTGCAGTAAAGCTTTAATGCATCTTGAGAGAGAGAGAGAGAGCATAAGCTTACAGAGCGGAGACCCTGAACTCCCAAGAACCCATCCCTTATAAAGGCTGGCAACTGCCACCTCGGACGTGTTACCCCCTGACTCGCTGCAGCTCATCGGACCATATGACGCCACGGAAGAGGCAGAGACCAAGGGATGGAAAGTTACCCAGCGCCTGCGCACTAACTTGTTTACATTCGGTGCCTGCCGGATGCAGGCGCCATCTTGTAATGGAGAATGCAGGGACGGCTCCCTACACTCTGTGTTCCTCTTCCCCGAATTTCCCTAGTCTTGTAGCCCCACCTATACTTCCTGCCTGTCTAGATCCTGTCTGTCCATTGGCCAAAACAGCTTTATTCATCAACCAATAAGAGAAACGTATGTTCACAGCATATAGAAGGACATCATCATCCCCCATCATCTCTTTAGTTACATTTCAGATGATCACTCATCTTCTGTCTGCCTACAGATTGATCTGCATATGCCTCCTGTGTCTCCCAGATGCTATTGCTGTCATTCTAGGGCAAGTAGCAGTATAGTATAGCCTTGGAGGGGGAGGGCTCTGGTAACAGATGGCTTAGACCTGAGTCCCTGTTCTTTCTAGGGAAGTTCCTTAAACTTCCCATGTCTGTTTCCTTACCTACAAAATATGGTGATGATGCTAATAATCTCTACCTCACAGGTTGGTATGAGGTGGTTGCCCCTGACATATAATAAATAATAAGGCCCTGGGAAGCAATGTCCCAGATTAAATGTCACCATCTGTACCTTCACTTTGCTTCTGGAAGTCACTCTCACAGTCACTCTTTGGTGACCTGGTTCAAAGGAACTCATTTACCCTGAACCTTATCACCTTAGTTAGCTGCTGCCTTAGCTCTCTAGCTCCTCTCTGTTCATTGAATTGTGACGAGTTTTAGTTCCTTGGCTGAGCTGTCTCTTTTCCTTTCTGACTGGCAACCCCAGCTGGAGTACCTTTCTTCTCTCTTGTGCTTGTGTCATTTAAGCTTCTCTTGACAACACTTTCAACCCTTTTGCCTATTTATGATGCAGTGTCAAATTCTGGATAAATCTAGTAGAATTGTCTTTGCTTTCGTTCTTGTGTCACCGAAACTAGAAGGGAGTCCAGAATATGGCAGATTGATGTCATCAGAAACATTGGGGTTCTTTAATCCTTATAGATCCTAAAGCCCACAGGTGGCCCTCCTTATGTGCCTTTAGTAGCTTCCTTTCCTACTTCCTACACCAAATTGTCCCAACTTTCCTCATCTTTCTCATACATCCTACCCTGGATGTTTCCTTTACCAAACCTGGATGGTGTGAACAATATGTATTCCTACCATTGATTTTCCAGAATACTTTCCTCTGTACCCTTATTTCTTTCAATTTTTTCCCCTCCCACAGTGCAAAATTAGTTCCTTGGCTGGGGTAGTAGTTCCCGTCTGTTCACATGGCTGATGATAGTCTAATTCCGTGATGACCTGTAAGTTTCCTGTATTTTGCACCTTTTTGTCTACTCTGGTTTTATGCTTTAATCTCTGGGGCTGGAGGGATGGCTTAAGGGTTAAGAGCAGGCACAGCTCCTTCAGAGAACTGGAGTTCCCTGCAGTTCCAGGGGATATGATACCTTCTGGTCTCTGTGGGTACCCCCCCCCCACACACAGAGAGAGAGAGAGAGAGAGAGAGAGAGAGAGAGAGAGAGAGAGAGAGAGAGAGAGAGAGAGAGAGAGAGAGAGAGAGAGAGAGAGAGAGAGAGAGAGAGAGAGAGAGAGACAGAGTACACCTTGAAATTAGGTAATGAAATACCTTTAGTATTGCTCAGGATTGTTTTGGCTATTTGGAATATTTTATGCTTTGCAATGCTTAGTGAATGAATGATGAAGGAGACCGCCTATCACTCTGAGTTCTATCTTTTGCATCACTCTTTCCCACCATGATTCTTGATGCCCTCTATGTACAGGTTGAAACTTCTCTAGGATGAGAGAATAATTTTATATACAGTTAAGGAATTAATGAGTGTGTGTGTGTGTGTGTGTGTGTATGTGTGTGTGTGTATATTTGTGTAACTACAAAAAGGAGAGGGATCTGATACATCCACTAAGGTTTTGAAAGACATCAGAAAAATGTTTGATTACTCTAGTGCACATCGAATTGTTAGTTCAAAGACTACCAGGTATTAGGTGTAATACAGAGTGTGGAACGTGTAGCTTTGATGTTGTTTCATGATTCTAAATGGTGTGTGTGCATGTGTGTGTGTGTGTGTGTGTGTGTGTGTGTATGTGTGTGTGTGTGTAATCTAGCCATGTACAGACTGCTGACTTACATGAGGGCTTCAAGGTGCATGTCTACAGTGTCAGTGCATAACACACTGCCTTGTACATATTTGATGTTCAATAGGCATGCATCGAATGGATAGTGATTGAGTAAGGAAACTCTTTGGTAGAACTCCTTGCAAAGACATGAAAAATATGACAACAGGATGTGGCCCACGTGTATGATCTTTGGCTAGCCTTATTGATGCTTAGGTGATTTTCCCCTTGACACAGGGCCCTGGAGACAGCACAGTTCACCTGTGACATTTTGGTTTGTCCTCTGGACTTCTGCTTTTATCTTCTGTACCCAGGTCAGGTTTATAAATTTAACTAGCCTCCTACTGTTGTATGAGCTTACTGTTCCATGCTTCTAAGGGCAGTTTTGTCATCACCTCCTGCCTTCTCTGGCCCTTTCCTTTTATGCAGCAGGAATTACCATTAAAGTGAATGAGAACTTGCCTAAAACAAACATTTCAAGCACACTGAGCAAAACATAAACAAAAATAGATTAAACACCTAATGATGATATTAACAACAAATGTCAAGAAAACAAGCAAAACATTTCACATAATTTAGACTTGAGGCCTTGAGTTTGTTTAAATGTAATCCTAGCTTTTGTTAGATTTTAAAATGTCATCTTTTCCCCAATATGTCAAAGGAACTGAGTATCAAATCAGAGTTTCCCCCAGAAGAGATTGTATGACTAATTCAAGACTTTGAAAGGAATATTCAGTAATTAAATAAATTCTGGATTGTGTTAAATGACAAACAAATTTACCAACACTGGTAATTTACATGGAAATCAGGAAAATAGTCAGCTTAACATTGCGTTTTGCTCTTTTTTTTTTAAAAGTCAGATGATTAAACATGTAAATTCAAATTTAAATTATTCATAAGCACAGTAGCTGCAATATTAACATCAAGCATTATTAAAAGTAAATGTTTTGCTAATTTGATAAATCATATATCAAATTTATGACAAATCAAAGCATTTTAAATCTTTAATATGAGTTTCTAGATCTCTTAAATTTCTACCCTGTATTACCACCAAATGTTCTAACTTTGTTACATGGCCTCTCTCTAGCTCAGGCTTTTGAATTTTTTATAACTGAATGAGGACAGGGCTCTCTCTCAGTAAATCTTTCTGAAGAAATTTTCCAAGGGGAAATAAGTTCAGAAACAAGACTAATGGTATGCTGTCTGTCATGTTCTGTACTATGGCACATCTGCTTGTTCTGTTTCTAAATTCAGAACACAAGCTATTTTTATTATACTTATAACCCTAAACAGCTGAGGAAAATAACACATCTTTATATAATAATCTTACCTTGGAATGATAGTCTATTTGGTTACCACAGATGCACAGCTAGGGTGCATTCACCCTTGTTTGAAGAAAAAAAGCTCATCTGCTGTTTATCTAGGTTAGGAAATACAAGATGCTCATGTTGTCTAATCTTTTCTGTTTTGAGATCATCAAAGGCTTTGTCTTGTGTCTGTTATAGATAAAGTCACAAATCAATTCACATTGATCTTGAATCAGGGCACAAAAAATTGATTTCTGTAACAGATCATGTATATCAAGATGTTGTTAGTATTATCTCACAGTCTTGAGATCAAGAGTATGCACAAAAATGAATATAGTCTTAAGTTCAACCAAGTTGTGGATGTACAAGACACCTAAGGGTTAGAATTAGCCATGGACTTCTTAGCAACCAATCACTAAAACCAAACCAAGTTTCCTACTGATGATGAACATAAGTTGTATTAAATTTGCCATTTCTATTTATTAATGTTCAGGTTGACCTAACATCTGTTTTTCTTCTGCAGTATGCACATAAACCAGGCTAAATTAAAAAAAAACCCTGAATTTTGAATAGAATGCTTTGTTTCTAATTGTCATATGCTTCCAAAGAATGTTTTTAAAGGTGAACAAACACTGTGATAGAAAAGTGACAGTCTTGGACCTTATCTAGCTACCAGTCTGGAAAACAACAACAACAACAACTTCTTCTTCTTCTTCTTCTTCTTCTTCTTCTTCTTCTTCTTCTTCTTCTTCTTCTTCTTCTTCTTCTTCTTCTTCTCCTCCTCCTCCTCCTCCTCCTCCTCCTCCCTCCTCCTCCCCCTCCTCCTCATTACTTTTTCTACTGTGGACTTGAAATGCATTTTTCCATCTTGCCTAGTGGCTAGCAGGAAGTGGACAGAATTGAACTTAATCAATAAGAGATTAATTTCAAAGGTTAGTGTGGATGATTGATGGGGGATGCCCTTCTTATGCTGTGAATATATGTTTCTCTAATTGAATAAAGCTGTTTCAGCCAATGGACAGGCAGGATTTGGCCAGGCGGGAAATCTAGGGACAGAGAAAGGTGGTAGGCAGAGTCAAGGAGATACCATGTAGCTATGGAGAAGGTAAGGCCATATGGAGACACATAGATTAATAGTTATTGGTTAATAATTAAGAGAGAGCTATCCAGTAAGAAGTCTAAGTCAATGGCCAAACAATTATAAACAGAGATTAAATCTCAGTGTGATTATTTCATAGTGGCTGTGGGGACCAGATTGGGTGGAGAGAAACTGGTTCAGTGGGACTGAGATGAGATGGAGAAAATCTCAACAGATGACTATTGAGATATAAGCTTCCCAAAGGAAAAAAAAAAAACTGTGATGGAGAAAAATGGAAGGTTACATGAAGTGGAAATGTGAAAGTGTATGTGTGTCTCACTGCTGGATCAAGCCAGGCTGTCTATGGCACATGCAGATGGAGGAGACACTGTGGGAAGCTCACAACAGAGCAAGGGGAAAAATCATATTTGTTTGGAAGAGGGAGCTTGACTAGATGTGGAAGAACTAGATGGCTGGCCACTTCAGTTAGCAGAATTTGTTGAAAGGAGTTTGAGTTGCTAGGGGGAACAAAACGACAACAACAATAACTTCTTTCTTTTTGAAAAGTTGATTTTCCTAGGCAGAAACCCTGAAGTGAAAATTGCTGCTTTCACACTATTCTCTACAGAAATATTAACAAACGCCACTTTGCCGAGTATTAATTAAAATAGTACTTGTTCAACTCCAATTTATCACATATTGTGATAAACAGAGGATGCTCTCACACTGTCCTTTTAAATCTGTTAATCTCTTTATTGTGCACATGAAAGTATACACACAAATTGGATCCTGTAGGGGCTGTTCTATTCTTTATTTATGAACAGTAGGGATGGAGAATACTGTGATGCAAGATAGCCTGTTTCCTTGGAAGCTCTGTTTAAAGGAAGAAAATATAGGTAAACAAAAAGTTGCACTATAGTGTCAGAGTTCCACCAGGGGTGGGCTCAAGGCAAGTAGGAGCAATTATCATGGAATGACTTCAGTTTACATTTTAGCATTGACAATGGAGCTGCAACCCCAAGGTGGAAGGACTATGTTGGATGAAGAAATGGGTGGGCATTCTAAGTAAAGTAAAACCTTGAGAGTGAAAATTGATGAGTTAAATGGTGCAACTCCACCCTTTTCTCTTTAGTGGAACTGGGGTGTTGTCTCACTAATTAAGATAAGGTCTCAAGTTACCCAGGGTGGCCTTGAACTGGCTGTGTTGCTGAGGCTGCCCTTGAGTTCCTGGTCCTCTCACTGGGATTGCTGCTGTGTGTCAAGAGGCCTGGCTTGGAAATGGGCTTGGTCATACTTGTGAGTGAGTTGGAAGATCTGTGTAGTGATTGTGACTCCACTGGGAGGTTAAATTTTCAAGGGGGATAGCACATCACAAATATTTGCTGCTTTCCTGTTGGATTTTTATCTGCCCAAATAAGAACCGAGGAAAGCAGTGCAGGAAGAGGCCCAGGAAGCAAGGGCCAGACATTCAGGGAGGGTTTGGGCCCTTAATGGTTTGTGAAAGAGATTATCCAGGGCACATCTCTAATAAAAGAGAAGCAATTCAAACGCCAAACATCTCGGTGTTTACCAGCAGGAGATTTAGTTGTACTGCAGGCAGTGTGGACTTACCCCCAGAGCAAACACACAACTGTGTGTGCTTTCCTCTGCTGAAGGCTCTGGAAATCAATTTTGAACCCATAAAATAGAAGTTTCCCAAACCAAATCCGCTATAAAATTTACCTCTGTGGAAAGGCCATAGCTGTTACAGGAGGGCAGGATGGTAGATCAGGAGGCTTTCTGTTTAAATATTTAAATAGATTTGTATTTGAACAGCTAAATGAAACCAAACTCACTCTCTTATCTCAATAATTAAAAAGAAAATTGCTGAGCTTTCTTTGGCAAAAGCTTAGGCCGCTTCCCCCTTCCTTGTGCACCATTAGGGCACTCAGGGGTCTGTGCTTTGCTTTCATTTTGGAACAGTTCAAGAGGCCTTTCAGCAAGTCCCATTTCCCAGACAACAGTGGGCCTGACTCCACTGGCTTTCTAATGAAGAACAGACAGACTTAATCATTAATTGCCAGGTAAATGAGGCTGAACCATTACTCACAGGGCCTGTCTGGGAGAGACAAGAGGAGCTGTAGCTCCAGGGAGGACAGTCTTAGGGCTCAGAGCACTTCTTCTGGTAATTGGCAACTAGGGATCTGCTTCTCTCGGTGACATTTACATCAGAAAGTACCCCTTTTTTACTTGCAAGGCAGGGTAGTTTTAATTTTGAATTTAGGCCTTATCTATTTCTGTTTCCCTTGGCAACGCTATCTATGAAATTTTCCCTCTTCGTTTTTTCATTACCCATGTAGTTCGCGGTTATTTCAGAAGAATTAGAAACCAGATAAATGATAAAAAAATTGAATTAGATGTAGCTTAAGGATTGACTATCCACTCATGAAAATCATTAGCATTTTGATTATTCCTGTCGAAAAAAAAAAAGAAACAGAATAAGAGAGTTTCTTCTGGAGCCCCTTTGAGTGAGCATGACCTGGGAACACAGATTTAGGTTACTCCAATTCCATGTTCCAGTGTGGAAGCAGTTTCAAGAAGTTTTTATAGTTTTATGAACACAGTGAGTCATTAGTCAAGGCAAGTTTAAAATACATTGGTGGGTACATCTGAAAGGTAGTTACAGCAAGATAGGGGAAGCTTTTCTACAGACCTATGCTCTCGGATAACACTTTTGGGCTGGTGGAAACTAGTGGTCTGTTAGGTTAATAGATTCCAAAAGATGTCTATTTATTGGTCACAAGATGTTAGTTTCAGTACACAGATGGTCAAGGAACGGCGCTCTGGAGGGCTAGAAGTAGTCCAAGATCAGGTAATTAGCTTGTGACATTCCAGCCTCTCTACAGTGCCGAGATTGTTATCAGCTTCCACAGACACAGTGTCCTTTCAGGAGTTTTCATCCACACTCCCCATATTGGGCAAAGCATCTCATTTTGAGCCTGTGGGGACCACACGTTATTTACTAGATATTATAAGGTCCAGTGTAGTTAGGAGGGATCTGACTTCCTGTCTTGCAGATACATGTACATAAAATATGTTATTTATAACATTAGAAACATACTACCTGTAATCTGTGCATAGCAATGTGCAAATACACATATAGGCACACATGCACATGGTGCTATGGTGTTTTAACATAGTAGTACATCATTAATCTATCCACCTATACGTGTGCATCTATCTATATACATACATGTGATCACACACAATTGAGCATGCACACTCAGACACACACACACAAACACACAGACACACGAGCCATGCTGTTTTAACATAGTCCATTATTAGTCTATTTTCATGTCAGTATACATGAGTCTGTTTTGCAATTTTGTAAAATGGAAGATTTGCAAGGACTTAATTGAAGTTCTTTGCTTTTTTTGTGAGATCACAGAACCCTGGAGGGATTAATGTTCTATATCTTTCTGCTATAGTCATATGGTGTTTATGAAAATTAGTAGCAAGCTACCTTAAGTTAGGAAACTAGTGAAAATGACACAAGATTGCAAGCATCTCAGTGCTCCATATAAAAAAACCTCCCAAAGACATTGGCATACTAGGTTATTTCCTATTTGGTATCCTACATGTCCTTCACTGGCTGTGAAATGAAAGTTAATATTCTTCACATCTGATCTTTCTGAAATAGTTATGACTACACAGTCATCTGATGCCCAGCAAGGTTGAGGAACTGGAACCTCTAGAGTTTCTACACTAAGGGGCTCTTGCCCTGTAGGCGCCACAGATGTGCTTGCTGAAAACATAACCAGCAGAGGGCACTGTACAGCCAGGACATATCTCAGGCTTGTCACATGCTGTGGAACATTTGGCAGAGCTTTTTGAATGCAGCTCTAAGAGCACACTATTACAACCACATCATTTTACTGGAAAGTTATTAGTCTCTTCATGGAATATCAGAAGGTTTTAAAGTCCTGACATCAGAGGATGGAGGTGACAGAGCAAAAAATGAAAAAAAATTCATTTGTCACTTAAAATTGCCACATGGTAGGAATGCCACTAGAAAAGAGAAGACCCTCACTGCAGATCATCAAAAACAGACACAAGGTGAGTGTTTCCAAAGTATATGCCAACAATGATGTTGGGTGGTTCTGTTCTGTCCCAAGGAACTCATGAGACACCCAGAGAAGTCACATTTGAAAGGAGCTTGAAAGAGAGCAGGGAGCCATGAGGTACACAGGGACAGGGATGTGGGGAATTCCTGCAGCAGATAAAAAGCAGCAAAGGTGTGACCAAGATGGTGGGTAAAGGGCAGTGATTTAGCTCTCGGTTACTATAGAACATAAGCCTGGATTTCTAGAACAGAGTTCCACAACAAAACAAAAGGACAGTGAGAAAGTCTGTCAGTGGAGCTTATGCTATCACTTAGAACAAGTGGCTGACATATAATATATTCATTAAGTGAAAAACCGCATTCATGCTTCTCATGTGGTTTGGGTAGTCCACTGCCTTGTATTTTGTTGTCCTCCGTGGGCCACTATACACACACATACTCTCTCTCTCTCTCTCTCTCTCTCTCTCTCTCTCTCTCTCTCACACACACACACACACACACACACACACACACACACTCATGTATAGGCGTGAATCCACAAACTCACACACATAGTCTCATGGACACATGTACATTCACTCACATACTCTTTCACACATACTCTGTCTTATACACTCATATATACTCACACACACTCACAGACTCATAAACACTTTCACACACACAAACACATACACTCACACACATGCACACTCACCCCCCCACTCAAACATATACACTCATACATACTCTGACTTCTTTTGACAAGCACAGGAAAGGGGACTTCACTCTGCATGTCTTGGTTGTTTTGAAACTGGTGGACACTTGTGAACCACCAAGGCTTAGAAAGAAAAAGCCACTTGGAAACTCACAGTTTAATTCTAGAACTATGAGTATTCAAAGAACAGTTTCCAATAAGTCTGATTCATTGAAACCTGTGGCCCTCGGGAAGGCAAATCAATACCTGTCAGTCTACCTCAGAGCTCTGGCTTCTTCATGGTACTATATATATTTTGCTGGTAAAGAGAAAAAGTAAGTGCTTTTTAGGAGGAGTAGTCAGTTAATTGCCCATCTGGGCAGGATTATCCATCTTCGTTCTGCTATTTGGACAGTCACCTGTTGTTCCAACTCTCCTCTTTATTAGTGTGTGTTCCCAAGGAAGACACTCAAATCTAAGGCACTTAGTGTTGGGAAAAGCAACTTTGATTTCCTTTTCTTACAGTGGTTGACAGTTTTGCTATTTCTTGGACTAAAGAGATAAGCTGTTTTGTGAATCTTTTGTCTCTGATTTGTGTTAAGGTTCTGGTCTTACTTTGGGGTTAAGTGTAAGTAACAAAGAACTTCTGCAGAGGGTCAGGAGGGACAGTTCCAAGCCATCTGGTACATTGATGAAGCACTGATAACACTTTGCAAGCTAACTGACAAAATACTTCTCTCTCCTGGGGCTGGGAGTGGAACTATCATCAGAACGAGTCATGCTGTAACTTCCAGAGTACTAGCAATGTTTATGTTTTGCTATGTTAAAATGCCTGCTTATGTTCTTCAATTTGCATACATGTACTTCACAGCTGAGAGTGCTTTTTTAGGGGTGGAAAGGGAAGAAAAAGTGAGAGAAGGGGAGAATGACAGAAATGATTGGGTTTGAGTAGGCAAGCATGAGCAGAGAGAAGCAATGCATTCAACGCATTTGAGAGACAAGTAATTGTCATGGTGAACATTTGTGGTGAGCCAGCCGCCCACAGCCTCTGGGAGAAATAACACAGTGACATGATATGTGTAATAATACTTGGTCATCTCCCTAGTCTAGACTCCTCAGAAAACAGTGCCTATCCTGGTTTTTTTGTCAACTGGACACAAACTAGAGTCATCTGAAAAAAGGAAACTCAACCAAGAACATATTGTCTGTAGGGAAGTCTGTATGAGATTTTCTTGATTAATGACTGATTGGTTTATAGAAAGCAGACTGGGTAAGCCAGGGGGAGCCACTGAGCAGTGTTTCCTCAATGGCTTCTGCTTCAGTTCCTGCCTCCAGGTCCCTGCCTTGAGTTCCCTTCAGGATGGGCCCTTCCCTCATAGCAATAGAAACTTAACTAAGATGGTGACTGAGGCCCAATCTTAAGTGTTAACGAACAGTTGTTTGCAACCACAGTATCAGGACTGGAGGGATTGGTGTAGTGTCAGGTAAAGAGGGGTGGAAAATGCCATGGGGAGTGCTGGTTGTGGTGTTTCCCCAGCATTTGGGAGGCTGAAGGGGGAGGATCATGGATTCCAGGTCATTCTTGCTCTGCCATCACAAACAACAACAACAACAAACCCAACAAAATATAACAAAGAAAAAAAAAACTAATACCACAAACCTCAACAAAAAACCTTGGGATATTTTAATGTGCTGTGAAGAGGTCTTAAACACATAGAGAGGACTGCTCAGTTTTATGAAACACTTTCCCAGAGGCTGTAGAATCACCAAGTGGTCTCAGATGAGGGAGAGAAGGAGAGAAGAAAAGTGTCAACTCTTCCTGTTTTGTTGTTCAGGGCTTGCTGTATGGATGTTTTCTGTCTTGTGTGGTTCTTTCTGAAACACAACTTGGCAGCAGTGCAGGAGAGTGAGCCTGCAATGCCGATGAGTCCATTACAAGATGACCCTCCCACCATGCTCAAGATAAAGCCCAGGCTCTTGGGCACGCTGAGCAAAGCTCTGCCTCTGAGCCACAGCCGACCCTAGGCCACGGTCATCTCAGTAGTAACTGGTAGCCCTAGAAAACCTTGGCTGAGCAAATCCAGGGAGGCACATGTACAGTCTGGTACATGGTAAAAATTAAATCATGCCTTGTTTTGCTCCTCTACCCAATGCCCTTTTTGGGTGATTCAATAACTATTCTGAAAATGTAAATTAAATAATCGTAACTTAATTTAAAGCAGCTCAACTCCCCCCCCACTAACTCTCTTCAGAAAGAACATACATATATATTACTATTATTTTTTAAAAGTTAAGTCAGCCTTCCCCTAGAATGAGATTGATGACTACTCTCTATGCTATCCTAGAGTCCTCATCCAGTGGCTGATGGAAGCAGAGACAGACATCCACAGAAATACACTGAGCTGAAATCTGGAACCTAGTTGAAGAGAGGAAGGAATGAAGAACGAAGGGGTCTATACCAGGTTGGAGAAACCCACAGAAACAGTTGGCCCGAAAAAGGGAAAGCATATCGACCCCAGACGCTCTTTGGGAGGCCAGTACGGGACTAATCCAGCCCCCTCATCATGGATGCCAATGGGGAGGCCCCTGCACTCCTGGGAGCTTCCGGAGGTGGACTGGCGTTTTGCCCTGGTGTGTGTGTGGGACTTCGAGAGCCCATCCCACTTGAAGGGATGCGCTCTGTCACTGAACACATGGGGAGGGACCTAGGCCCAGCACAGGAAGATTTGGTGGACTTGGTGGAGCCCCTGTTGGGGGCCCTACCCTGCCTGGGGAGTGGTGGGTGGATGGGGTTGGGGGTAGGTTGGAGGTAGGGGAGAAGGAATGGGGGTGAGGAGAGGGAGAGGGAGAGGGGAATTACATGTGAAACAAGCCTGTTCCCTAACTTGAATTAATAATAATAATAATAATAATAATAATAATAATAATAATAATATTAAGTCAGTATTTAACTTTTAAATCAATAATTAAGAATCAACTTGAGTGTCTTGCAACTATTAAGTTATTGAAAAGTTGTCTAATTCAGAGAACTCCAGCTATATATTAAGACCTTTAACCCTTACCTTCTATCGAGCATTTCAAGAGGAATAACTAAGTTCAGCTATTCCAGAGAATGGCAAAGGAGCGGGCCATACCGCTATTTCTGTGTAGACAACCTAACCTTGATGTCAGAAACAGGTGAGCAAACATGAAGCAGGCCCGGACTTCTAGGTGGTGATAAACCCATAAGCAAAACCAAAAGCAAAGCCAAAAGGAAACTTTTCTAGCTCCCTGGGGTGGGGGGCTGCTTAACCTAGGTGGGAGTGGCGGTGGGAGACATATGGGATGGAGGGACACAGAGACACAGACTGCTCAGAACCTGCCTGTTGACTGTATGCTGGCAGGGCCAGTGGCTCTTGGAAGGCTGCCTCCCTTCGTGAGTGTAAGGACTTCTCTCTAGCTGTGGTGCAGACCTAGCTCAGAGCTGTGCTTTCAGGTCTAGCTCATCTGTGCACACCAGCTGCAGGAGGGCATTCCTAATCCTTCCAAACACACATGCTCAGCATGAACTCTATTCCATCTCTCAAACTCGTTCCATCCTCTCCATTAAACAGCACCAAGTTGGTCAAGTCCCCACTCGGAGAGCCTTTCTGGACTCCTCCTTTTCATCAGCCAGCGTTTCCCACCTATCCCGGATTGCCACTTGCTCTGTCTCAAATCTCTCTACAGTGGACTCACCTGTCTGTTCTTAAAATCTGGATTGTGGAACGATGTCTCTCAGCTCCCGCTCTCACTTACCAGCCATCCAGAGTTTGCTAAGCTCTGGGCTGGAAGGTAAAATTGTAAATGAACATTTCATCTTAGCACTCAAAATAGCATGTTTCTCCATACATGTGCCATGTATTTTGTTCTCACTTGATCCCCTTCCCCACACCTAGCCCATCCCCTTTCACTCCCAGTTAGAGCACCATTCTGTTTCCTTGTCATGGGTATTCTATTACTTCCTCTCTACCCCCTTAAGATGTCTTTCTCATGACTTCTGAAAAGTTTCTGCACCTCAGTAAGCCTCTCTACCAATGCAGCAATCCAAATCAGACCAAATCAAACCGAATTAGAAAAAGCCCAGGTTTAGTGGGTAAAACACATCTAAATGATTTTCTGGTCCCCTAGAGAGGAGACAGGGAAGAGAGAGAGAAAAACCATGTATCTTTTTCTGTGTGTGTGTGTGTGGGGGGGGGTCAGTTTAAAAATACCTCTTGGGAGTGGTCTTGAGCATCTCTGGGGGAGGAGACCTGTTTGGTGGACTTTCTAGGATGAGCCAGGTTTGGGGACAGAGAGAGATGGGGAGAAGGGTTTGAGGTGGAGCTTCTACCAGAACATTCCAGACTCTTTGGGTAGATGAATGCCAGGGGCTGGGGTGGAGCTTCCACCAGAATAACCTCCTTTCTAATATTGTGACCTGCAAATACAAATGTGTGCACAACACACACACACACATACACACACACACACACACACACACACACACACACACACACACGCACACACTTATATTCTATGTATGTATAAGAGAATACATGGCAGCAAAAAAGATACAGATGAATTTTTAAGCCAGGAAATCATGGTCCTAGTTGTAGGGTCTTCCCCTAACCATGGAAGGTTGAGCTGGGTCCCAGGAAGAGAGACAATCAGATGCAGGGAGTCTAGTCAAGTTACCACACAGCAAGCATCTTTTAAAGGAAAAACAGCCAGACAATAATTTTAAAGGTCAGCCTATCATGTGCCTAGGCACCTTACACGCTTTACCTAGTGAACACGAGCTGTTCATGCAGTGACCTCATCTGGTTCAATCTGGGTAACCAATCATCTTTTTTTTTTGTAAACAACTCAGGACTCGACCACCTGCCTTCCCCTCAGCACCATCTTTGATTGGCTTGCATGCCCTACACCTAGTTTAAGATTCTTCAGCTCCTGAGCTCAGTGTAGAAACTGCTGGAAATAGCCACACACTGTAAAGCCTCCCCCAGCATGGCTCTGTTCCCTTCTGGCTGCTCTCCTCCTGTGGCTTCATCTCACTCTGTTTCAGCCACAGTCCTGGTGTTGAGCCTTCCAAATTGTGATTCATTCTGTCAGAAACATCCTTTCCCCCAGTTCTTCTAAGGATTGACTCTTTGTCATTCTCAACTCTCTCTTAACACACTTGCCTTCTAGAGTCTCTTTCCCTCATTACTGTATCTGGCACCCACTCTGTTCTGGGGAAGCTGAATCCATGTGGGAACTTACACTGCCAGGGCAAGCATTGAGCTACATACGATACAAGGAGCCCTTCCTCTTACTGTCTTCTGAGACAATGGCTCCCTGAGTTGCCTAGGCTGGCCTTGAACTTGTGGTCTTCCTGCCTCAGTCTTTCTAGTAGCTGGGGTTACAGGTGTGTGTCATCATGCCCAGGTGCCCCCACTGTTTATTATCATAGCATCATTGCTCCCTCTTTGTTTTATGCATTTTGTATGTTAACTTCCTTTTTGTTGTTTATAATCTTCTCAGGGGTAGATAGTGACAGTTTTTCATCTATGCCAAATGATTGAAGATGTCATGGAATGAAGAAGGCACACCTTGCCTATAGCATGATATATATAACATTAATTTTCTTTTTTGCATGCAAAAATAAGGATTTTTAAAAAATGTTAATCATCTAGTCCATACATCCTATGAAATTAGATGTTGTGGAATATCAAGTCTCCCTCTGAACTGTTCTTTCTTTCTTTCTTTCTTTCTTTCTTTCTTTCTTTCTTTCTTTCTTTCTTTTTTCCTTTCTTTCTACAGGGTTTCTCTTTGTAACAGTCCTGGCTATCCTGTAACTCATTTTGTAGACCAGGCTGGCCTCCAACTCACAGAGATCTTCCTGCCTTTGCCTCCCAAGTGCTGGGATTAAAGGGGTGTGTTATCACTGCCCCACCCAGCCCAATAGTTCTTTTAAATTGTGACTTAAGTCTGAACTCCTGAGCTGACTTTTCATAACATGGCTCAAATCACTTTGGTCGTGTGGTCAACAGGACTTCCCTATCATGTCCCACTCCTCCCCACCTTTCTTCCTTTTATAAACACTGAAGGACATTATGGTCCACTGGCTTGACCTCTGCTCTCATCAGAGCAGTTTTTTTGAAGCCTTATTCAACTTTAGGCCCAGATCACACTTCAGAGCACTTTCTGCAATACTCTCGATGAGGTGCCAACTCCTCAGAGTTCTCATTCTTATGTGACTCTGTTAGTCTTCCAGGCAACCCTAACAAATCATCAGAAACTCCATTGTGTAACTGGAGCAATTCACTTATCACTTTGGAAGGTCCAAGTCAAGGCCCCCAGCAGGACCATACTCTCTCTCTGAAGGTTGTAACGGGGTCTTTCCTTGCTGCTTCCTAGCTTTTAGATCGATAGTAGTTTGGTGTTCCCTGGCTTGTGGAAATCCACTCCTGTCACATGGTGTTCTGCTTGAGCATCTTCACAGTGTGTTCCCCTGAGTATGTGTCTTTTCTTATGAGGACTACCTTGATTCAGTAAAACTTTTTTCTTATAAAAATCCAGTTTCCAGACTTAAGACCACAGTTACCAGATTAAGTCTATGTGTGCTTAGGGCACATAAACACATATAAATGAAGTTGCTTCTTTTTCAGGGATCAGTCCTGATTTTGGAGATAAAGTAGCAGTGCAGCTGCAGTTCTTTGACAAGAACCTGGAGTTAGCACTCGGAGGTTCCAACAATTCTGTAGGTTCAAAGTGTTTCTGAATACTTCCTTCCTTAGTTTGACACTGCTCAAGTCTCCTTAAGTCATTGTGTAGCTTAGCCAGCTGGCAACCTATCTAGGCTGCACCATTCCTTATGCATCCCCACCAAGCACCGCCCCTTTCATTCTGCCCTGCTAGCCAGTGTATGTTTCATTTCTCTTCTAAACTGTTTCTCATATTTTTTATATAAAAATATTTATAGTCTGTGCTGTGGTGTAATCCTTTTGTGCACTGTGAAGCTTTGTCACTTAATTGATTTAATAAAAAGCTGACTGGCTGGTAGCCAGGCAGGAATTATAGGAAGGGCAACCAAACTAGGAGGATGATGGGAAGAAGAAGGGTGGAGTCAGGAGAGATACCAGCCAGCCGCTGAGCAAGCAGGACATGTAGAAAATCAGCAACAAGCCATGAGCCATGGGGCAAAGCATAGATAAGAAATATGGGTTAATTTAAATGTATGAGTGAGATAGTAACAAGCCTGAGCTATTTGCCAAGCATTTGTAATTTAATTTAAGTCTTTGAGTCAGTTATTTGGGAAGCAGCTGCTGATTATTTGGGAACAGGCAGTCGGGACAGGAACAGTTCTGTGTTCGCTGCCTGTATGGCTTGAATATGAATACAGACTCGTGTGTTCAAGGGTTGGGTCTCAGATGGTAAGTGGGAACTTGGGAAGTGATTTGGAAACTTTAGGAAGTGGAGCCTCCTGGAGGAAGTAGATCACTGAAGGCAGTTCCTTAAATCTTGCCCTTGGCTGCTTCCTGAATTGGTGTCTGTTTTCTGTCTGAGGGGAACGTAGTTATTCACACATTCTTGCCACCATGAGACTCTTCCCAAATTCTTCCCAAATGATGGAGTGTGGTGCATTATGGATGACGCTTTGAAGGAAACATTGTTCATACTGCTGGCTCAGGTGAGTCTTAGAGAAAAACAAGCTAACTGCACACTTAGGTGGGCTATAACTCATTTGCTAACCTCTAAGGACTATTTTTATGACTTTTCTTGTTTTGTAAATTTGATGGGATGCTCCAACCAAATGTCTGTGGCTGAACACACAGAATTCCCTTCCTACTATAAAAATGAACAAGCATAGCATTACAGATTCCAGGGGAGTTCTGATAGTGAGGTGTGGTTGTATACAAGTATAAGGAGCCATTCTCACAGAAATGAAACCACATGAGCAGAAGCCACGTCAGTGTGTTATAATTGTTGTAGATAACACAAAGAGGGTTCATAAGTGTAAACAGTGCATAAGGTCTATTACAATCAGTGGCTCACATTTAGCTTTCATGTTTAGAGACAGTTTAATGTTAGGTCAGTTTAAGCTAGCTTCCTGCTTGTGACAAAGCGAGGAGTCATTTTACATCTAAGCAGCATTTTTAAGCCCCCTCCTTTTTATTTTCTTTTGGCACAAATCATTACTATTGAAGTTGCTATTGACGAAAGCTAGAACTAGGAATGGATCACATCAAGACAATGCTATGCTGCACAGATGATGCAGAATACTTAACTGGATGAAATAAAGCTGCTCTTTTGCAAAAAGCTCTTCTCCATGAAGCTCAGTGCCAGGAAAAGATCAATTTTCCCTATTTTTAGCTCTTTCCATTTTGTCCCTCTAAGGGACACAGATGCTACACAAGTTCTAATAGAGTGAGACAGTAAATCCAATGTAGTAATTTTGGTTTTCTTTTGCACCTTCCTTGGGCAATTACATTAAAGTGTCCAAATAAAGATGGCTGCCTTTCTTATGTTTGGAAGGGCAGATGACCTTTTTATGTGTGTCAGTTGGCTATTCAGAGCAATGGGGACCCAGATGTGGCTAATGACCTTTTCAAAGGAGGCCAGAGGAAGACAATAAAGGAGGCAGTGTCGTTATTCTGCTTGCTTCTAGCAGCACAGTAAGTTTTGCAGGGAAAATGAGATTCATTATGGGTTCATTAGCAATTTTATTCTTTTGGAAAAACTGATGATGGAGTTAGTTACACTTAAAGAAGCTCCTTTGATTTCCTGGCCTGATTCAGCAGCCTGGGACCCTAAGCTCAACTCTGGAATTCTGTGATCAATCAACTTCATTCTTCTCCTTCTGGTACTTGAATATCACTCCTAGACTTCATTAAGATGTTCCTGTACTAATGCTGTCCAAGGGATTTGCAGCAAACTTTGGGGTTTTGAGACCTAATTTAACTGGGACATAATGGGAATCCAACCCTAAAATCTGAACGAAGCCAAACATTTTATGAAGTGTGACTACATGTGAAATCTGTTCCTCTTGACGGTGTGAAAATTAGATTTGTCAAAATAGGAAAGATGATAGGTGATTCTCTTGTCAAAACTCTGATGTTATAGATAAAGACAGAAAAAGTGGTTTTCCAAATGTTATAACTTTTTTTTTGTAAAAAAGGCAAGCTATTATATAATTCCTTTCCCCAACCCCCCCAACTCAGTAAGATCTGTGACATGGTTCTTGAAGTTTAGGGTCTGAAAAGATTGCTGGCTTTTAGTTCCCTAACGTGGTAGATTAGCAGATGTATTAATCCCAGAGATGAGAGGAGAAAGACCACTGACCAAAATCATCATGACCATATTAATTAAAGCAAGTCCTTTAATTCATATACATGGGCTGCCTACCCCTAAGGCAGGGTTCAAGAGGTCAGAGAAAGACAAGGATTTATAGCTCAGGGGTAGGGGTTTCCAAGTAGGGGATTTGGTGGGCAAAATTGGCACAGAACATAATAAGGTTGTCATAACAGCCTTTTGAAACAAAGGTAGGGTTTCAAGATAGTCATTATAACTTTCTGAAGCAAAGACACAATTGCAAGTTCATCATAAGGTGGTCCTAACAACAGGTCGTCATAATAACCTTTTGAAACAAAGGCACGGTTGCCATTTTCTGGAACAGCAGGACAGAATCATTTGTAGTTATGATTGGGCATAGCCCAATTCCTGAGAAACAGATTTAATCATAAACAAGAATGAACCTAGTTTGTCTTTACTATTAGACAACATTCAAGCCCAAGATGGAGGCAGACTAGTTCACCATATGCTGTCCAGAGTCATCTTTCCTTAGGGCTACAACATTTATTTCCCAATTGCTGCAGCTCTTGGATGACTTACAGACTTGCCCTTGGCTGAGGATCATTGCTCAGAAAGGTCATTCTCCCTTCCTGGTGGTAACTCTCTTCACCAAAGCCTGGTCCATGTTGGGGTATGAAGGATGGATGCCTCTTTCCAATATTGGTTGATACTTTAGGACCATCCTCACTCACAGGTTCTTATGGGATTAGCTGAGGTCTCTCTTGAGACCACTTAAATATTCATCTTCTGCCTTCTACAAATGCTAATACTCTGAGCATACCTAACAGACCTCCTGTACACGTGTCTACTGCATAGTAATCTTCCCAGGTCCTCCTGACATTGCTGTCTTCTAAGTCTGAATGCCTTCATGTCTCATAGGTGCAGAATCAATATATGCTTTTGAACCAAAAATAGTATCATCATCTATAATAATGTGACTTAATATATCATAGAAAGACTGTTTTTAGAGATCATCTCTTGTAGCTTTGTGACTTAAAGTGTGACCCCCACTTACCCTATGCTTCATCACTTTAATTATTAAGTGCTGAAAGTAAGAAAGTTATAAAAAGGTCACTAATTAAGAAAGTAAAAAGAAGCAAAAGAGAATAAAATTAAACAGACTACCTTGAAAGTGATATATATATATATATATATATATATATATATATAATATAAACTTTTTTGATGACAAAAAGAAATATTCTAGTTTCTATAACTTTATATCTACACAAATCCTACTGCTAATACCCCAGAGGCTTTAAATCTCAACACTTAATAAAAGCTGATAATTTTTTAGCTTCACAAAATCTCACTCTATGCATGTCTACAGTGCTAAGACAGAAGTGGCTTGATGTATCCATATGCACATTGTTGGCAAAGACAGTACTGGCCTGTGGGGCTGAATGAATAAATCACACTCCACCCTGGTTGGTTTTGATATTCTTGTGGAAACAGCACCAGGTGAGTAGAAAAGAGGCTTCAGAACTTTCCATGGGCTCTCCGGGTGTAATAGAGTACAATGACAATCCTATACTCCGATTTTATTTTTACCCAATCCGTACTAGCACCGTGTGCTGAAGAATCAAGGCAGTTATCCACATGCCAGTGTGCTAGATTACTTTTCCATGGAGAGACAAATGAACATGTTTATCCGGGTACTTGTTCCAATTATCCTGATTAATTGACTGATGGAGATCAGGTTGAATAAATTTCTTTTATTTTGGTTTGCCCACAGTCAGATAAACCAAATAGGGTTATATCCATGGCCATAACTCATCACAGAACATGGGACAATGAGTACCTATTAGTGATATGCCTAATGTGCACGGCCTATGGAAGGTGCATTCACAAGCTCATTAATAGCAAGATGAATTAGCACAACCCATCCCCTCTTCTGGATGCCAGTGACTGGTTAAATTGCAAAGAAACGAGGCATATTTAGCTCAGATTTTTGGATGCTGGCAGTCCAACAGCATGGCTGTGGCTCTGCTTGGGGGCTCCTGGGTCACATAACCTCATGGTAGATGGCATCATAGTGGTCCAAGATACACAAGAGGGAGGGGTCACAGAACAGTTTAGGAAGGCAGAGAGGGACCGCATCAATTCCTGCCGAGGGCTTAACATAAATGGGCCTAGTTACTTTTCACTGGGGCCCCATATCCTAGAGACCTCACCCAAACCACAGTATCTCCCAGGTATACACAACATTTGATTTTTTAAGAGTTTTCATCTATTGGTTTGCATGACTGCTCATAACTTCTGATTTAAAAGAAATGCCATCAAGAGAGGGAGGGATGAAGATTGAAGGGGTTGGTACCAGGTTGGAGAAACCCACAGAAACAGCTGGCCTGAACAAGGGTGTGTGCATCGACCCTAGACTGCTGTCTGGGAGGCCAGTACAGGATTGATCCAGACCCCTGAACATGGATGTCAATGAGGAGGCCTTTGCACTCTAGGGGGCCTCTGGTAGTGGATTAGTATTTTTCCCTGGTGTGAGAAGGGACTTTGAGAGCCCATCCCACGTGAAGGGATACACTCTGGCCCTGGACACATGGGGAAGGGCCCAGGCCCAGCCCAGGATGATGTGGTGGACTTTGCGGAGCCCCCATTGAGGGCCCTACCCTACCTAGGGAGTAGAGGGTGGATGGGGTTGGGGATAGGTCAGGGGTAGGGGAGGAGGGATGGGGGTGAGGGGAGGGAGAAGGAGAGGGAGAGGGAGAAGTGATTGACATGTGAAACAAGCTTGTTCCTAATTTGAACTAATAAAAAATTAAACAAAAAAAGAAATGCCATCACTGAAACAAAGCCTCTCAAATTTTGTTTCTCTGGTATTCTTTTGTTTCCTTTGAAGCTGAGTAAGTGTCATCTGTGATAGCTGTTCTTATCCTGGTTCACACAAACTCAAAAGTGTGTTTTTTCCTGTTATGAGCAAAACTTTTTCTTGTCATCCATTGTGGCTCCCTGTCTGTGATATGTAGGAATGCTGTCATATTTTATTACATATAAAGACTATGTGTTTTATCTGACCATCAAGTGAGCTCTCACATTAATTTTCTGAGGTCTAATTTCTTCCTCTAGTTGTATCTTTTGAAAATAAAATGTGAGTTAATGTCTTTGTTTTCAGTAATTTTTATCACATTTCTATTTACTATCCAATTTTATTTACCAGTATTTTTATTACTGTTAGATAGTAAGGGAGAATTATATTTCCATATTTCTTATGATTATAATAGGAATGCTTCTTGTATTTCACTATTAAGCATTGATACTGACTTTTGAGCTCTACAAATGTTATCTTGTCACAAAACTAATCTAGCAAACATTTCAAGCATCTTAAAGGAGCTCATGCCATTTTCTTCAGTGTCTCAACATTTTCTGTATTGACTAGCTTTTATTCTCAGGCTGTTTGTCATTTTCTCTTGAATAAGCCAAGGAAATGCATGTTTGTTGAAAACTTAATATCTGTATCAACACTGCTTCCTGGTTTTGAACTTATTTCTTTATCATTTGATGCATTTCAACATTTCTTATTTAATTATCTAAAATTTATTTGAATTTTTGAAGTTATTTTGCTCTTATAGTGAAATCAAAACATTTGAAACTACATATTATTTCATATTAAATTTTATAATGTTTTTATTTTTGTTTCTGGTTGGTTAGTTTATTTATTTATTTATTTTTGTTTTGAGTCAGGAGCTTAGATGCACCTTGAACTTTTTATGGAGCTGAAGATGACTTGGAGCTACTCCTCCTCCCTCTGCCTTAAACAGTCATGTGCCACCAACCTCAACATACACCTTAGTGTTTTAGAAAATAGTGAATTAGTTTCTTTTTATTATGTGTATGTGTGTGCCTGCTTGACTGTATGTACACCATGTACTTGAAGGTTTTCTCCCTGGAGGCGAGGATAAGGCATCAGACACACTGGAGATGAAGTTACAGTGGGCTGTGAGTCACTTCATATAGGTGCTAAGAACCAAACCTTGGTCTGTTGAAAGAGCAGCAAGTGTTTTTTTTTTTTTTTTTAGATTCAGAGTCATCTCTCTAGCCCAAATGTCTTTAGTTTCTGAAGAAACTGATAATGGCTTTGGATTTCTCTTTAGTTCTATTGTCTTCACAGAGACATCAATTTTTTCCAATGGCTTAATAGCTGGTTTTATGTTTTGTATGCGCCTATCTCAGTTTATGCTTTCTTATGGGAATTTATTATATTTGTTATTATGTCTAATGTGACCATTTTCATAATTATTTCACTTTCTGAAACATTTTTTATCACAAAGAATGGAAGTTTTAATGTTTGCCCACAAATTCTTTGTGTTTGAAGACATTTTTCTCTGCATGTGTACTCCATGTACATACATAAGTGTGTGTCTGTGTGTGCAAGTGCACATGTGCGCACGGCTGAATGCATAGGTGTCCAGGCTGGAAGACCACAGTATAATTCCTCAGGAACTGCCCACCCTTTCGTCTTTGTTTCTTTTTTGTGAGTGTAAAGCATTGTTATCTTTATTATAGCATAATGCAGTACTCTATACAGTAACTCATTTTAATGTAAAAACAATTTATGTACAACTGCAGGGAAACAGCCACGCAGACAGCTTGGACATAAAAATGGATTGTAATTCAAATGTCCAGAGTTATTTAATAAACTGGAAAATATTTGCTCTGTAGAAAATAGTAAAAATGATAACATTTCCCAATAATCCCATTTAAACCAAATTATACCTGAATTATATGTATAAATATTGTTTAGATTCTGGGATACAGAAGAAACCTTACCTTCATTTGTTCAAAGAACTATGTTTTACTTAAATTGGGTAAATGAGATTCCTATTAATCTTCTCCCCTTACTGTTTGATTAGGGGAGATTATGGTTAACCCATAATCCAAGAAGGTTTTAGCCTCTCTTCATGGAAGTACAGCTGGCATGTCCTTTCATCTTCTTGATATGACATGGATTCCTATCTAATAGTGAGATGTTTCACTAAAGTATGCCCAGTGATTGGGCAAACCTGAAACTTTTAAGCCAGAGTCATCAACAATGAAAAAATTCAAAGGAATTCTGAGCACAGAGGTCAAGAACCATCTGGTTAGAGTCCAAGGGAAAAACTGAACCTAAATAGAAAAAAGGACATGGTCTCTGGCCAACAGGAGCTGATTTGGTGATCAGAGCTCTTTGATGGCAAATGTTCTGGTAAGACCAGTTAGGAGGTTAAAATCAGAGAATCTGCCCCAGAGTGTGTGATTCTGGTTTTCCTTCTGAGCCTATCCTAAGATCTCTGTACAAAACCTCTAGGAAGGCAAGAGGACCCCACCACCTGAGCATCTGTGCTAGGTGGCACGTTTCCTTGAGAAAGAACACTGATGACTTGGGCAGTTATTACTGGGCCAGGTGCTATACTAAGTTCTTCAGTTCCCTTAAAGCAACGGCTTAAAGTGGCAGTTTGTCTTAGAAGAATTCTCTAAGCATGATAACTTTTCAATGGAGAAGTATCCTAACAGGGATAGATCTTATTCTGTGGCTTAAGATCTAGGCCACTGAGAAACAAAATTGTCCCATTCTGCTGCTTAAAAACCCCAGATTGCCCATGAGTAGATATTGTCCCTTGAAAAGAGTCATGACTTAACAGGTCAGTATCAACCAGCAACTGATGGGAGCAGATGCAGAGACCCACGGACAAACATTAAGTGGAGCTTGGGGAGCCCCACAGAAGAGAGGGAGGAAGGATTGTAGGAGCCAGAAGGGCCAAGGACACCATAAAAACTCAGCTCATAGAATCAACTAAGCAGAGTTCACAAGGGCTCACAGAAACTGAAGTGACAATCACAAAGCCTGTATGGGTCTGAGCTAAGTCCTCTGCACATACCCTATGGTTATGTAGCAGGGTGTTCTTGTGGGACTTCTAACAGTGGGAGTGGAGGTGTCTTTGACTATTTTGCCTACACTTGGGACTCTTTTCCTCCTACTGTGCTGCTTTGCCCAGCCTTGATATAGGGTTTGTGCCTGTTTTACTGTAAATTGCTATGTCATGTCCCATTGATATCCCTGCTCTTTTTTTTTTTGAAGGGAAATGGAGGAGGAGTTGGTCTGGGGGAGAAGGAAAGTAGGAGGAGGAACTGGGAGGAATGGAGGGAGGGAAGACTGTGGTTGGGATGTCATTTATGAGAGAATAATAATAAGTCACGACTCATGCAGTGGTCAGCATTGGAAGCCTGCTTCCTCCCACCTCCTCACTTGTGAAGATGAAGTACATCCTGCAGCTTCCCTCAAACCTTCTTCAGCAATGCCAGCTGAGCCCCCTCTTCCACTAATTACTTTTTGGTAAATCAATCTTCCAAAAGTAGGGCCCAAACAAAAGTACCATGTATCTAGTCTCACTACCAATGGAAAGAACTCTAGAGATTTCAGATGTTTGGGACTGAACTTTAAAGACATTGGCTCCTATGAAAAGGTACCTCCCCATATACAGTGTCTGTGGAGAATTCACTGGAACACAGTTCTCATTCTAAAGAGAAACTGAGAGGGCATGCAGACACTACAGAGAGAATATATACTGTGTTGCACTCTTAGCATCCAGAGCTAGGCACAGACTGTTCAAGTCAGCCAAGTCTAAACTGGCTTTTGAAAAGAACTGCTCAGTACCAAATCTCAGCAAACACATATAGACATGAGCAATTGCTTGTGAGGAGGCCAAGAGGCCAAGGAATGCCAAGTATCAGGTAAAAAAAAAAGCCCTGTGTTATGTGATCCGCCAGAGACTGATGCATCTCTTAGGGACTTTTTTTTGGAGGACACTGAGTAAGAGACACTTTTGTGGATGAGAGATGGAGTTTAGTTGCAGGGCACATGCATGCTTGGCTCCTGTGAGGTTCCTGATTGAGGCTCCAGTGCACGCACACACCAAGAGGAATGTGCAAGAAGAACTTACAAAGATAGGCAGATCTGTGGTTGGCTTTACTGTGTAAATCTAGACAGTATGTTGGAAAATGATGCAATGGATTTTTATTCCTTTTCAAAAGACAAGTGACAATGGTTAGATGAAACAGTTCAGAAGCCTGTCTTCTCCTTGAGGAACAGGGACTGAGCAAATGATCAAAATGGAAAGAAGTGCTGGGGGCTTTGACTGGGGAAGGGCATTGTGGTCTGCAGTGTGAACAGTTCTTTCTGCCTCTACTCACTGACCAAACGCTTTACTAAAACTTGTGAGTTAATCAAGGAACCCTGGCCGACTGATGAGGCAGCACAGCTGCCAGGGCCTCTCCAACTCCCTTTCCTCAATCAGCTTCTTAGCCAACTGTGTGAAGAGGCCAGTGGTGACAGGAGGGACAGAATCCAAAAGCCTGATGGCTTCTTTGCTGGAGGCTTTTATAATTTCGGTTGCAGAAGGAACTCCTATCGGTTTAAAGTTAGCGTCTGCTTTCTGCTCCACTTCTGCTGATAAAAGCAGATGCAAATCCCTGTCCTTCCAGTTTTGCCTGTCTTCCCTGAACGATGAAAACAGGACTCCACATCCTTTGGTGGACAGTTTTGAACAACCAAGTCAACTCAGAGGTTTCTATCCCAGTGTAACAACATTGCTTGCAAACTGAACTCCAAAATTGCCACTTTGGAAATCTTTCAGGGTGATTTCCCTTTGCTTCTGTGGAATGTTGCTATGTAATAACCAGGCATCCTGCTTTATACATGTATTCCGTGATAGGTCCTAGCCTTCTTTTTTGGTTTCACAGAAGATGATAGGCCCCCTTGGTGACTACTGTATGCTTGGATCACATCCCCTGTAACCACTGCCCTCTATTTTTTTGTTTGTTTTTGTTTTTTTGAGACAGGGTTCTCTGTGGCTTTGGAGGCTGTCCTAGAACTAGCTCTTGTAGACCAGGCTGGTCTCAAACTCACAGAAATCCACCTGCCTCTGCCTCCCGAGTGCTGGGATTAAAGGCATGTGCCACCAATGCCCGACTACCATTGCCCTCTTAGTTCATTGACAATCGCCAGGTGCCCTACAGTTTTGGCTGCTTCCTGAGTCTTTTTTACCTATCAGGTCCACCTATTAGTACATAGATTTTGTGTATTTCTGAGCAACATTAAACACCCAATGAGGACAAATTGCAGAGAAAAGCAATGTTTGGGGGTTGACTTCAGAATCTTTCTTGTATGCTACTCATAAATGTTTTTCCACTCGATCAGCAAAACTCATATTCAATACCTGGTCAGCGTCATCCAGGACAACATGTCTAAGTTTGAGTTCTAGCTTGCCATTCTGAAGATGGTCCTTAATACAACCCAGGGTCCCAACGAGGATATCAGTCCCCCCATAAAACAAGTCTCTGATAGCTTTTTTTGTGATGTCACTGAAGTCTTTGCTTACTTGATTTACTAATTGTCTGGTGGGTGTAAGGATGAGCATTTGAGGAGCAGGGCCTCTCTTCCTGTCTGTAGCCCACCCTAAAGTCTCTTAGCCACAGGGATGGAAAAGGAGAATGTCTTCCCAGTTCCTGTCCACATCTGGACAATTAAGTCTATACAAGTAGACACTTGTATAGGCTTGAATAGGAAATAGAAAGTTCACCTTTGAGAAGCTTGAAGTCTCTTCAGACCTAGGAAAACTGGAGACAGTTCCTTCTTTCTGTTCCATGGGTGTTTCCTTCTCTGTCTCACTGCCACTTTCATCACCAGCGGCTTCATTGGAGTTTGAGTTTGAGTCTTAATGAGAGAATCCAAATTCATCAGTTTGGGGCTTTTCTCTCCAATGTCTCCATTTGCTTCCTTCCCTTTCTTCATCCTCTTGGACTTAGGAAGGTCTGCATCTTCTTCAGAAGGCTTCTCAATTTTTATTTGTTTGTGCAGAGTCCACTTTCTTCTCAAGGGGATCTTTTTCTTCTTGGAGGTCTTGCTATTAGAAGCAGTGTGACTTGGAAGTAGTGCCTCCTCTTGTTTTCTGGCCTTGTTGGACTTAGGGGATCCACATCATCTTTAGAAGCCCACCACCCCTCCCCTTTTAAGACTGCTTTAGCTTTGGAGGAAACAATTTTTTCCCATTTCCTCTGTTGCTTTTTCAGTCTTAGATTTCGTCTTCTCTTTTCTAGTTTTCTTCTTCCTTAGTTTCAGCAGCATCTCCTTGCTCTCCTCTGCTCTGTCTGATTTCAACCTGGACTCACTGAGGAGTTTTGCAGGCTTCATTCAGCTCCAGCTGTTCAGGCCTATGGGTTTCCTCAACAGTGTCCCATCTTTTTGTTTCTAAAACAAGGTTTCTTATTGGTCTGGAACTCTGTGGTGTGGCTGTCCCTGCCCCCACAGTGCTGGGGTTACAAGTAAGACAATGTGCCCAGTTTTATTTTATTTTATTATTTTTACATTCCAATCCCATTTCCCCCTTCCTCCCTTTCTCAGGACTCCCCATCTCCCCCCACCGCACCCCCCATCTACTCCTCAGAGGGAATAAGGCCTCTCTTGGGGAGTCATCAAAGTCTGGGATACCAAGTTGAGGCAGGACCAAGCTAATCACCCCCTGAATCAAGCTGTAAGTTCACAGTTTTTGAAAATGTAGATTCTGGGGTTCAACTCAGGCCCTTGTGTTTCAAGGCAAGCACTTTGGTGATTAAACCACTTATCCAGCCCCTTGAAAGTGTTCTTTTACCCCCTACTTGATGTGTTAGAGCTTGAGAGAGATGTATAGTTAACTCATGTCTGAGTTCTAGCATTTGTGATAGTTCACATGTTTTATATTTTTATTGTGGTTTTACTTTTACCAATAAAATGTATTTGCTACATTAGTACCTTTGTCTTATATTATCTGAGATCAGTATTATTTCTGTCATTTGTCCTCTGAATTTTATTCAAATTTTGATTTTAACAATTTTGTATTTGTTATAGGCAAGTTTCTTTTAAATATGTTTATATTTATTATCTTTTTATTTGAAATAGGTTTTAAAATAAAAATAATTTGAGATATAACTGGTAGTTTATCCCATTCCTGAAATGTGCTGGGTGAAATAATCCAGTCACAAAATCACTCATAGTATCATTCCATTTGTATGGAATGTCCAGAATTGGCAACTCTGTAGAGACATAAAAGAAATACAGTTTTTGTTATAACATAAATGAAGTCCTTTAAAGGATTCTACAGCTGTGTTTTAATTTGTAGTTAATTTATAGTATTGAAACACATGATAAAATAAATAATTAAAAAATACACACATGTGCAGTTTCAGAATAGATTATTTGAAAATTGCCTGCCTGTAAACGGAGGTTTCAGTCCCAACTGCCCAGACTCAAATAACTGACTCAGAGGCATATATTAATTGTAAGTGCTCGGCTGATAAATCAGGGTTGTTTCTAGCTAACGCTTAGGTTTTAAGTTAACCCACACTCCTTATTTATGCTCTGCTGTGTGGCAGTACCTTTATTAGCATGGCATGTTCATCTCCTGCTCCCTTTTTGTCTGATTGGTGACTCCTCTGGCTCCACCCTTCTCCTTTCCATTCATCTTGTCTGGCTACTGACCAATCAGCATTTTATTAAACCATTTTGAGTGACAAATCTTTACAGTGTATGAGAGTATTATTCCACAGCACCTGCCAAAATGTCTTAGGTCTTTAGTAAAATCTTCAAAATCACATGAGCTAGGTAAGGAGATTTCTTAGTCCCCACCTTCAAATGGCCACAAAACACTCTGAGGGTGTTTTCTATGAGATTTGGTGTTTACTGAGTATATGTTTAAAACAATTTGAAAGGTCAAATGCTGAGATTCTCAGTTGATGTTGCAGTAAGCCCTTCTGTGAACTGCTTGGGAAGGGCACACACCTCAGCAATGCTGGCCAGAGCTGCAAAACTGTAAGGAAGGTTATGTCTGTGTATGTTGCCTTTTCAGCCAGAATCCCTGCAAGGAGAAGAGAGAACCGAACAATAGATGGTTGCTACTTGCAACGTTTGCAGCCTCCCTGGACATTGACAATATATATTTCAGACACAAAGTCCTTACTTATGGCTATTTTTTCCCTTTTTGTAAAAAATTTAAATTGGAAACAAGCTTGTTTTACATGTCAATCCCAGTTTCCTCTCCCTCCCCTCCTCCCCTGCCCCCCCCACCTCCTATCCCAGCCCCTTTCTGCGCCTCAGGGAGGGTGAGGCCTTCCATGGGGGAATCTTCAAAGTCTGTGGTATCATTTGGAGCAGGGCCTAGACCCTCCCTGATGTGTCTAGGCTGAGAGAGTATCCCTTCTATGTGGATTTGGCTCCCAAAGTCCATTTGTGTATTAGGGATAAATACTGACCAGTGGCCCTATAGATTGTCCAGACCTCCAAACTGGCATCCTCATTTAGGGGGTCTGGAACAGTCCTATACTGTTTTCCCAGCTATCAGTCTGGGTTCCATGAGCAACCCCTTGTTCAGGTCAGCTGTTTCTGTGGGTTTCACCAGCCTGGTCTTGACCCCTTTGCTCATCACTCCTCCCTCTCTACAACTGGTTTCCAGAGTTCAGCTCAGTGTTCAGCTGTGAGTGTCTGCTTCTGCTTCCATCAGCTACTGGATGAAAGCTCTAGGGTGTCATATAAGGTAGTCATCAATCTCATTATCAGAGAAGGACATTTGAGGTAGCCTCTCGACTACTGCTTAAGATTGTTAGTTGGGGTCCACCTTGTAGATCTATCTCTGGACATTTCCCTAGTGCAAGATTTCTCTTTAAACCTATAATGACTCCCCCTATTATGGTGTCTCTTATCTTGCTCTCCTCTATTTTCCCCCTGACTCAAACTTCCTGCTCCCTCATGTCCTCCTTTCCCCATCTCTTCTCCCCTTCTCATTTTCCTAAATCCTTCTCCCCCCGCCATGCTCCAAATTAGCTCAGGAGACCTTGTCCCTTTCCCCTTCTCCAGGGGATCATGTATCTCTCTCTTAGGGTCCTCCTTGTTTCCTAGCTTCTCTGTCGGTATGGATTATAGGCTGGTGATCCTTTGCTCTATATCTAAAATCTATATATGAGTGAGTATATACCATGTTTGTCTTTCTGTGTCTGGGTTACCTCACTCAAGATGGTTTCTTCTAGTTCCATCCATTTGCCTGTGAATTTCCAGATTCCATTTTTTTTCTGCTGAGTAGTACTCCATTGTGTAAATGTACCACATTTCCTGTATCCATTCTTCAGTTGAGGGGTATTAGGTTGCTTCCAGGTTCTGGCTATTACAAATAATGTTGCTATGAACATGGCTGAGCAGATGTCCTTGTTGTATGAATGTGCATACTTTGGTTATATGCCTAAGAGTGGAATTGCTGGATCTTGTGGTAGATTGATTCCCATTTTCCTGACGAACTGCCATACTGATTTCCAAAGTGGCTTTATGAGTTGGCACTCCCACCAGCAGTGGAGGAGTGTTCCCCTTTCTCCACATCCTCTCCAGCATAAACTGTCATTGGTATTTTTGATTTCAGCTGTTCTGACAGGAGGAAGATGGTATCTCGGAGTTGTTTTGATTTCATTTCCCTGATGGCTAAGGATGTTGAGCACTTTCTTATGTGTCTTTCAGCCATTTTAGATTTCTCCATTGAGAATTCCCTATTTAGTTTTGTAACCCACTTTTTAATTGGATTATTTGGTGTTTTGGAAACTAGCTTCCTGAGTTCTTTTTATATTTTGGAAATCAGTCCTTTGTCAGATACGGGGTTGGCGAATATCTTTTCCCATTCTGTGGGCTGTCATTTTGTCTTGCTGACTGTGTCCTTTGTCTTACAGAGGTCCCATTTATTAATTGTCAATCTCAGTGTCTCTGCTACTGGTGTTATGTTCAGGAAGTTGGTGTGTCTCTTGTATGCAGAAGAAGGATGAATTCTATCTTTGTGTTTTTTTCTGTTAGCCTGTGTCTTTTTATAGGTGAGTTAACACTATTAATATTGAGGGATATTAATGACCATTAATTGTTCATTCTTCCTTGTTTTGGATTTGTTGTTGTTGTTGGAATTGTGTGTGGATTTCCACCCCTTTTTTCTTTTGGCTGTTGGTTAAGTAGGATTATCTATTGCCACCTTCTGACACTACAAAACCAAGCCACCAGGGAAGGGATTCTGGTCAAGTTTTCCTTGTTGGAATTTTGACAGGCACGATCTTGTGCAGCTGCTGTGAATTCATGAGTGTAGGCCATGTCCAGAAGACAACATATCATAACACTCCTCACCCTCCTCTAGTTCTTAAATTTCTGCATCCTCTTCCATGATATTTCCTGAACCTTAAGGATTGGAGCTTATGTAGATGTTCCATTTAGGGCTGTTCATATACAATTACTGTTTCTCAACACTTCAAACAGTTATGTCTCTGCATTAACTTCTGCCCACTACAAAGGGAGCTTATAGAAGGTCAAGGCTGACAGCAGGACAAGTATATGGGTATATAGATAAATACTTGGTAGCATCACCATTTAGCAAAACAGCAATAATAAATCCCATAGGCTTTTGATTGGGTTTACAATACTAGGTATGACTTTTCTGCTGTTTCATGGTCCTCAAATCTAATCAGAAAGCAGTTGAACACACTAGTGTTGCATCAATGGGCACATCTCACCTGGCAGGTTGGCTTTGTAGCATGCAATGGATAGCACCGTTGACACCTTTTCTCCCAAAGTGGCCTGTACACCACCTTCTGACACTACAAAAGCAGGGAAGGGATTCTGGTCAGTTCTAGATTGATTTAGTTTTTACTATGGATCGACTAAGTATGAGTTGCAAATGTTGAGGAGATGGTGGAGTCAGACAATCCAATTCCCTGGTGGAGTTTACAGTCTAAATAATAAAAACATGTGACATAAGTGTAATTTGACATGGAATGAAGGACGGAATCACATACCGGTGGTGTTAGTAGGCAAAACATATTTAATTCAGTGGTTCTCAACATTTCTAATGCTGTGACCTTTTAATACAGTTCCTCCTGCTTTGGTGACCCTCAACCACAAAATTATTTTTGTTGCTAATTCATAACTGTAATTTTGCTACTGTTATGAATTGTAATGTAAATATTTTTGGAGACAAAAGTTTGTCAAAGGGGTTTTGACCCACAGGTTGAGAACCTCTGTTCTATTTGAAGAGCTTATTTTTCAGTCTTCCTTTTTGGGAAAAGTATGAAAGTTCTGTTTTTTCAATAGTTTTAGTGGTCACATGATAATGATGGCACGGTTGTATCAGGACATTCTAGGACATAGAGATAGAAAATAACCACACTTATATACATGGCTTGAGTTTCATGAAGTATGTTTTTAACTAGTGGGTGAAAACCTGAACATTGACAGTGACTTGAGTTTACTTGTGTCAATTCAGAGCCAGAACTTCTTATTTTTCCTTCATTTCTCTCCCTTTTGTCAGTATGACTGAACAACAGTGAGTGATTTCCTTTTCAAGGTAGACTACCTCTTCTCAGATCTTCTCTTTGGACCATTGCAGACAGATGAGCACAGTGATGCACTAGAGTGTAGGAATGTCTCATAGGGATATGGATTGGGCAGATGTATTTTCTAAAAAAAAAAGAGAGAATTTTACTTCTATCCCTTCCGAGAGCTAACTCAGAGTTGTAAAGTTACTTTCAATTTTCAGAAAAATGTCTGTCTGCAACTCAAATGTTTTATAGCCTGTCAGGATAGTGACAGATAAAATAGATTTTTTTTGGCAAAATTGAATTTTATGATGGTGATACACCTTATACTATGAGAGTTTTGAGATTTCATGGTTTTGAGTTTTCACACTGGGCAGCATGAGCCCGTGGATCCATTTGCAAGAGGCAGTTCTAATTTTTCCCTGGATTCTCCTTTAAATCTTAGCACTACCTTTTCAATTCTCCTGATTCCAGGTATCAATCTCTTCTATTACCTTGTGGCTTGTATATGACCAATCTTTCTCATGGTTGCAGATTTTATATTTTTCTAAGATCTCTGGAAGATGTTTCCCATCAGCTGATATACATAGAGGACACTTCAGAGAAAAGTGGAAATTGGGCAATGTAATGTGATGAGAAAGTTTCCCTCTCTATAGACTTATAATCATCTAGTTCTTCCAGATCCTTTAAAGGTGTATTGTTTAAGAGCTATGTGATCCTTTTCACACATATAAAAACACAAAGTAGCAGTTCTTTTTTTTATTTTTCACACATTTATTGTCCTATTTTAGATCCATAAATGGAACTTTATAACCTTAGGTGAGAACTAAACATTGATCTGTTTGTCTGGGAGGGAATTATAAGTTTTTTCCATTCATTTATTTAGTTCATAAATAAAGTCATGCACAATTATGATACAGAATATAGTATGTTCACAATGGCATGGCTAAATTAAACCAATTAACATGTTATATCACACATATTCATCATTTTTGTTCTGAGAACACTTAAAGTATACTATCTCACAACTTTAAAAATATAGCATATTGTTATCAACCATATTTATTATGCTCTCAGTAGACCTCAAGACTTCAGAGAATCCATGCCTCTTGTCCAACTGCAGTTTTATATCCTTAAACCAATCATTTCCCCATGTTAAAAGTCCCACATTGAAGCCTAATAGCCACAATTCTGCTCTCTGTTCCCATAAGTTCATCATTTCTAGGTTACACATAAAATTGAAATTGTGTGACATTTGTCTTCCAGTGTGTCACTTATTTTTTTTTTTGGCAAGCATATAACTTTACTACTTACTAAAGATGAAATCAAATTTGCATGCACAGCTGAGCACTCACTGAAACACCTTCGATTCATCACACATTTGAGTTTCAATTAGCATATATACATATATATATATTTATATAAAAAGAGCAATAGTGGCAATATGCTATGCATCAATAGCAGCAACAGCTTTTTCAGGTTCTGCAGACCTTTGAACAAAATTGTAGAGACATCCAGCACACTCATTTAAAAAAAACAAAACAAACAAACAAACAAACAAACAACAACAACAACAAAGTAAAAAACAGAATACCAGAAAACAGCACAGTTCTGTTACTCTTGTGGTACTTGGCACCATTTTTTTTTAAATTAGCTTCTCAATTATCATCTGGGAGGAAACCATTCTGAGCAACATCATTAAAAACAGCTCTGATAAAGCATGGTCACTACTATGTATCATAAAGCAGATCCACATATGAGTGAGTACATATCATGTTTGTCTTTTTGTGATTGGGTTACCTCGCTCAGAATGGTTTCTTTGAGTTCCATCCATTTTCCTGCAAATTTCAAGATTCCATCTTTTTTTCTGCTGAGTAGTACTCCATTGTGTAAATGTACCACAATTTCTCTATCCATTCTTTAGTTGAGGGGCATCTAGGCTGCTTCCAGTTTCTGGCTATTACAAATAATGCTGCTATGAACATGGTTGAACATATGTCCTTGTTATATGAATGTGCTTCTTTTGAGTATATGCCTAGGAGTGGAATTGCTGGATCTTGTGGTAGACTCATTCCCATTTTCTTGAGGAGTCACCATACTGATTTCCACAGTGGCTGTACAAGTTGGCACTCCCACCAGCAGTGGAGGAGTGTTCCTCTTTCTCCACATCCTCTCCAGCATAAACTGTTATTGGTATTTTTGATTTTAGCCATTCTGACAGGAGTAAGATGGTATCTCAAAGCAAAGTAGCAGTTCTTAAATTTAATGGATGGAAATGTTGTGTCTTGGTATAATCAGTTACTTTCAAGGTGTGACCACATGATGAGTGGGTTAAGAGGATAACACGGTAAGAAAAAGAAATTTAAAAACACACTAGAAGGATTCAGGGTATGACAGAAGACTAGACACCATGGTGGAATAAGTGACTGGTTACAGTTTGGAAACAAGGAGAACAAGACTGTTTTATCACTCTTTTAGCCACTTCTCCAGGCCTGAACCTTGATCAAAATCCCAACAGACCTTTTCTACTGTTGAACCCATAAACTTTGTGTACTATGAGATTAGACTAGTTGCTGTGATGGTAACAAAGGTAGCTGCCACTGCTAGAGTGGAAATTTTACCCCAGGCAAACTGGGCTGAAATACTCCCATGGGAAAAATCTACAAAAGCAGCCCCAGTGGGATACATAGACAGGGTTCCCAGTGACAGCTTCAGGGACCACTATCAGTGCCTTGCTGTAACAAAGCACAGAAGTGTAATAGTACAACAGTGCACGAAGAAATACTATTGCAGCAGTACACACTGCTATTGTGCTAGTACAGCAATGAACATGGATGCCCTAGTAAAGCAGTACACGTGGATGCTCTATTACAGCGGCACACACGTACTAATAAAGAACTGCACGCAAATGCACGAGTACAGCAGATCACACAAATATACTCTTCCAGCGGCGCACATGGAAGTCCTACTACTACAGAAGTGTACACAGATGTGCTAGTACAGCAGGACATGTGTGTATTAGTGCTGTGGTCCATGTGGATGTACCAGCATAGCACTGATCATGGATGCACTCTTACATAGTACACAAGGATGCACAATTATAGTCTTGAACACAGATGTACTAACACCACAGTGCACATGGATGTATTGGTGTATCAGTGAACATGGATTTGAATTATAGCAGTGCACATGGGTGTGCTGGTACTACAGTGCACATGAATGTACTAGTACAGCAATGAGCGTGGACACACTGGTACAACAGTACAGACAGATATATCAGGACATCAGTACACCTCAACTTATTATTACCTATTGATAGAGAATGTACTTCTGTGTATGTTCCTCTTATTGATTGTTGAATAAAGTACTGTTTGGCCTATGAGGCAGCAAGTTAGATGGGACTAGGAGTCGAAGAGGATTCTGGGAAATGTACTAAGAAGCAGTGATCCAGGCAGGAAGTGACATAGCAGGGAGGCTCATATTTAAGGAAGGACAAACAGGAAGTGGGCCCTTTTCCCCTCCACTCTTCCTCCAGTGGCCCAATGTGATCCACCGGCAAGGGAGGACGCCAATGGAAGGTGTCCAATAAGTCTTATAAAATATATAGATTTATGATAATTAAGACTGAGCTAGCAGATGAGAAATCCTAATCATTGGCCAAGCAGCATTTGTACCTAATACAAGTATCTGTGCATTAATTTGGGCCCTAACTTGGCGGGCAGAACTCAGGCGGCTGGCGGAGACTGCCCGCATGGCGGTAGGGCTCAGGCAGCTTTTGGCAGAAAGATTTATCATAACAACCTATGGTCTTGGGCTCAGAGTTGTGGACAGAAGTTTCTGTCCCACCTGGTCCCACAGCTGTTTAGTCCCAAATAAACATACCGAGGCTTATATTAGTTATAAACATGGTTTGCCAGTGGCTCAGTTTTCTTATTGGCCAGCTCTCTCTTAATTATTAACCCATTTCTATTGAACTATGCATTGCCATGAGGCTGTGGCTTACCTGTAATGCTCTGGCATGTTACTCCTTCGGCAGCTCCATGGTGTCTCTCTCCGGCAACTCACTCTGTTCCTCTTCCCAGAATTCTCCTCATCTGGTAGCCCTGCTATACTTCCTGCCTGCCTACTGGCCAATTAGCATTTATTCATCAACCAATAAGAGAAACATATATACACAGACTACAAAAGGACATCCCCCATCACAGAGTGCACTGGATACACACCTAGGAGTGTCTCTGGGTTTCATAAAAATGTATTTATTCTTTCAGAATTCATAATATGCTAATTGTCCTTTGTCCTTCATTCCCTCTACTATTTTCTTTTACTTCCCTATACTCCTTGCCAAATACCTTCTTCCAACAAATCTCTTCCTGCCCCTAACTTTCTGGTCTTTTGTTGTTGTTTTGGCCCATTGCATTTAATTCTGGTTGCTTCCATGAACATAGTTGGTTTATTTATTGGAATATGGGGAGTTATCAGAGGCTACATCATTGAAGAACATAACCTCCTCTAGTATCTCATTGCTTATCCCTGCAGGGTAGTTTTTTTTTTGAAGGACTTTAAATATTTTCATACTGTTTTCTCAGAGTGGTTCACAGGAAATTCTGCCGCATCCTTGGATTCAGTGTGTAAGGGAAGGGCTGTTTCTTTCTAAATTAATCAACAAACCCTCATATTGCAGTAATGTAACGGATTGGCTCCACACTCCTGCTCTGCCAATTTCTCTGTGAGGAGTGTCAGTGTGTTTTCCAACAAAACTACTGTGGCGGTATTGAGTTGTAGACAATGAGGATAGCAGGACCACAAACTATTTGTTGTGTATAATTTATTGTAAGTAACTTAAAGACATGGGAATAACCTTTAGGTAATTTTAATGAGACTTTAATGGTCAATATTGGGCAGCCCTTCATTTGGTATGGATTGGTTAATTATAAGTAAACGGTAGCCTAGGTTATCTATGAAAAATTGACAGTATTTATGTGGTGCTCCACTTTGGTTTTAGTTGCTAAGATGCAGATTTTTGTTTCTTTTTCATTCCTTGGGATGGCTAGCAGGGACCAGGCACATAATGAAGAAATGTTGAAGAGCCTTATATTTTCTGTTAATAAAAGAGACATTAACTTTAGGGTTGATAATAAATTTAAAAAATTATACTTAGCAAAATTTCATTATAGGCTCTGGATATGCAAATTGCTATTAGTAATTGCTATGATAAGTGATATCTGGTGTCAGCTTTATATAAATGTCAGCAATTAGCAGCACATATATGTTTTTGTCATCTTCAAAGCTGACTGGCTCCTACTTGTTTTGAAAATATGTCACTCTTTGAAGAATATTCAGGAAAGACCTATAATTTGCTGGCATCAATCATCTAGATTTGAGCGTGCAGGGTTTTATAAGATTTAGTAGTCTTTGCAGTACTAGCCGAAGCTTAATGTCTCTAACTTGTCATATAAATTTGTCACATTGCTAATTAGTGATGAGCATGCATCTTTGCTAATTATTTTGGGTTTTCAATCATTTTCATCCATATTATCTTATTCAATCATATTTCTGTATTCAATATTGTGCCGAGTTTCAGCAACCCCATCCAGTAAAATTAAAATTAATATTTTACAAAATACTCCATTTTGTTTATGGTGATGTATATGAAAGATATTTCCTCTCCTGACTCTTAGTTGTGTAGAGTTGAGAAAGATGTTGGTTAAGTGAACTAAAAGTGTTTGTGTCTTCCAGTAGATTAAACATAAGAGCAATTTTTTAAATGTACTGTGCTATAAAAAAGCCGACTTTTTTTTTTAAATCACAAAGAACATTGAATTACCCTGTAAGAATCTCTACTGGGTTTTGCTAAAAATTTTCAACCAGGGATGTTAAGTTAAAAATGCATTTTCCTACTTAGTTTTTCTCTTCTCTCAGACTGAAGGTGCATGGTAATGCGTGAGGGGAACCTTGGAGGATCCCATGGCAGGCGAGGATGACTGAGGCAGGGGAGGGTGACCGAGGCAGGGGACGAACATGCCAGGCAGCCAGAGCTTAAGTGAGAAGTTTTATTAGAAAGGCGAGGGAGCAGGGAGAAAAGAGGCGAAAAGACGCAGAGACAGAGAGAGGTCAGAAGAGAAGAGGGAGACAGGAAAAGTCCTGTCTGCCCCAGGGGAACAACAAGAAAGGGAGAGGGCAGGAGAGTTGGAAGGAGAGAGCAGAAAGAGAAGAGAGCATAAGTGGGGGGGGGCTGTCTTTTAAAGGGGTCGTTTGCACCTGTGTGCAGACTAGTTCTCATGGAATCCTGGGCTGACCAGAGTACTGCCTGAGTGCATTCTGCCTGGTGACAGGGCAGGCCAGCATAGTGCCTGAATCCGTACAGAAGGAACATTTAAGTTATAGTCCCTAGAATTTCAGATGTTCCAGAACCAGTGATTTTGTCCTTAACTAAGAACACTAATAAAGCAAACAGTCAGGAAGATGGAGGACACCCCTCCACAGGTTGCTGGACTCTCAGGAAATACTGTATAGTTGGAGAACAACTAATCTGTGAGGTGGCTTGTGGTGGATCGGTTTACATCAAATCATAGGGAAGATGCTTCAAGATGCAGGTGTTGAAAAAGGCCTACCGAAAAGAACTCCAAAAGCTTGGGAAATAATAACCAAAAATTAAAAATAAGATGGTCTGAAATTAAAATTTTCTGCACAGCAAAGAAAACAATTACTCAAGTGGCAGAACAAATGCATATAGTAGGGGTCTTTCCTCTATATATCTGAGAATAAAGCCTGAAGCTATCAAGAACACCCTAAGTGACCCAAATTCAGACAATCTCCTCAACCAGTGGGCTAATAAAAATGAACAGACAATCCTAAAAGATGGAATAGAAATGGCCAATACCCATATGAAAAATTGTTCAATGTGCTGAGCTGTCAGGCAAATGCAAATTAAAAGTATGCTGAGAGTTCATCTCAGCTCACTCCAAGTTTCATAAGGAGAACAAATAGGAACAAACTCTCCTAAGGATGTAGGAAATAGGAGCCCTGACTCGCTGCTGGTGGGAGTATAAATGAGCTCTTCCCAGCTCCAGGAAGTTGAATTCCAGTGGTGGAATATGAAGTATTTTGATAGACTATGGGTAAGAGAGGGACTTATTTTCTTTCTAAAGATTTATTTATTTATTTATTTATTTATTTATTTATTTTGTATACAGTGTTCTGCCTACACATCTGCCTGTAAGATAGAAGAGGGCACCAGATCTCATTACGGATGGTTCTGAGCTATATGGTTACTGGGAATTGAATTTAGGATCTCTGAAAGAGCAGCCAGTGCTCTTAACCACTGAGCCATCTCTCCAGCCCCGACTTATTTTCTTTTGAGGGACAGTTGGTTTCTAGTCTTCCAGTATCATTGTATTTTTTCAGAATTTTTTTATTTGAATTAGAAACAAGATTGTTTTACATGACAATCCCATTTCCCTCTCCCTCCCCTCCTACCCTACCACCCCCCCCCCAACTGAAACCCTATCTATCACATATCCTTTCTGCTCCCCCTGGATGGTGAGGCCTTCCATAGGGTGTCATCAGAGTCTTTTGTAGCCTTTGGGATAGGGCCCATGCCCACTCCCATGTGTCTTGGCTCAAGGAGTATTCATCTATGTGGAATGGGCTCCCAAAGTCCACACCAATGCTAGGGATAAGTACTGAACTACTACAGAAGGTCCCATAGATTTCCGAGGTCTCCTCACTGAAATCCATGTTCCTGGGGTCTGGATCAGTCCCATGCTGGTATCACAGCTATCAGTCTGGGTACCAAGAGTACCCTGATGTTCAGGTCAGCTGTTTCTGTGGGTTTCACCAGCCTGGTCTGGACCCCTTTGCTCTTCACTTGTTCTTCTCTGTAACTGGACTCCAGTTCAGGTCAGTGATTAGTTGTGGGTGTCTGTTTCTACTTCCATCAGCTGCTAGATGAGGGCTATCGGGTGGCATATAAGTCAGTCATCAATCTCATTATCAGGGGAGGACATTTAAGGTAGCCTCTCCTCTGTTGCTTAGATTGTTAGCTGGTGCCATCTTTGTAGATATCCAGACCTTTCCCTAGTGACTGATTTTTCTGTAAACCTAAAATGTCCTCTTCTATTATGGTATCTCCATTCTTGTTATCTTCTATTCTTCCCCTGACTCAACCTTTCTGCTCCCTCATGTCCTCTGCATCCCTCCTCTTCTCCCCTTCTCATTCTCCTAGCTCGCTCCCACCTCTTCCTGTGCTCTCATGTTGCTCAGGAGATCTTGACCCTTTCCCCTTTTCCAGGGGACCATGTATGTCTCTCTTAGGATCCTCCTTGTTTACTAGCTTCTCTGGCAGTGTGGATTGTAGATTGGTAATTCTTCACTCTATGTCTAAAATCCACATATGAGTGAGTACATACCATGTTTGTCTTTTTGTGATTGGGTTACCTTGCTCAGAATGGTTTCTTCTAGTTCTACCCATTTTCCTGCAAATTTCAAGATTCCATTGTTTTTTTCTTCTGAGTAGTATTCCATTGTGTAAGTTTACCACATTTTCTCTATCCATTCTTTGGTTGAGGGGCATCTAAGTTGCTTCCAGTTTCTGGCTATTACAAATAGTGCTGCTATGAGCATCGTTGAACAGATGTCCTTGTTATACGAATGTGCTTCTTTTGTGTATATGCCTAAGAGTGGAATTGCTGGATCTTGTGGTAGACTGATTCCCATTTTCTTGAGGAGTCACCATCCTGATTTCCAAAGTGGCTGTACAAGTTGGCACTCCCACCAGCAGTGGAGAAGTGTTCCCCTTTCTCCACATCCTCTCCAGCATAAAATGGTGTTATTGATTTTGGCTATTCTTACAGGAGTGATATGGTATCTCAGAGTTGTTTTGATTTGCATTTCCCTGATTGCTAAGGATGTTGAACACTATCTTATGTGTCTTTCAGCCATTTTAGATTCCTCTATTGAGAATTGTCTATTTAGTTCTGTACCCTACTTTTTAATTGGATTGTTTGGTGTTTTGGAGACTAGCTTCTTGAGTTCTTTGTATATTTTGGAAATCAGCCCTCTGTCAGATGTGGGGTTGGTGAATATCTTTTCCCAGTCTGTGGGCTGCTGTTTTGTCTTGCTGATGTCTCCTTTGCCTTACAGAAGCTTCTCAGTTTCAGGAGGTCCCATTTATCAATTGTTGACCTCAGTGTCTGTGCTACTGGTGTAATGTTCAGTACCTGTACCAATTAATTCAAGGGTATTTCCCACTTTGTCTTCTAATAGGTTCAGTGTGGCTTCATTGCATTTTTAAAATTTAACCTGTTCTTCCTGCTTTTGATGCTGTCACTGCCAATCATCTTCTTTCACGCCTTGTGTGTTCTTTTTCCTAACCCCATCCTTCCTCACCCTGCCTTTACCTTCTCTTGGTCTTCTTTCTAGACTTTTACCCCTGCTTACCCCTGCTTATATGCATACATTTATACTCTATAGGCTAAAATATGCACAAGTCTTTTTGTCTTTTTTGAGTTGAAGTCACCTTACTTTGTACTGTACTTTTTCAGATTCATACATCTTCCTGTAAATTTCTTACTCTTTTATGGCTGAATAATATTCTATTGCATATATGCATCATACTTCCATTATCCATCCATATGCTGATGGACATTTAGACTGTTTCCATCTTGCTATTTGCTATTGTGACTAGAACAGAAAGAAACATGAATGTGAAAGTTTCTTTGTGGTAGGATACAGAGTCCTTTGCCTGTGTGTCCATGAATGGTATAGCTGGGCTATGTGGTAATTCGAGGAGCCTTCACAAAACTTCTATAATGCCTGTATTAGTATGTAGTCTGACCAGCAATGAATAAGTCTTCCTCTTCCATACCCTCTCCAATATTTGCTGTCAGACTTGATGACAGCCATTCTGACTAAGGTAAGGTGGTATTGCAAAGCAGCTTTAATTTTCATTTCCCACTGTGTTGAACACTTTCAAAAATAGTTACTGGCCATTTGTATTTCTTCTTTTGTAATGCACTCTGTTTATTTCATTAGCCTATTTGTTGATGGGCAGGGTTTTTTTGTATTTAATTTTTATAGTTCTTTGTGAATTCTAGATAGTATCCCCTCATGTCCAAAGTATATTGGGTACAGATTTTCTTCAGTCCTATGGGCTATCACTTCTCATGGTTGAATTTTTCTTATTTCTTATCATCTGTTGATTGTTGGGGCAAGTTCCTGTGTTCCCAATAACAACCTCTTAAACACTTATGGTATAATAGCATGTCGAAGATCACATCTGATGAATGGAACATATTCTTATTAAAGAGTGTCTACATTATGTCACATGCGGCTGCCTTATTAGTCAGAGGAAATGCAGTGAATATGCATTTTGAAGTAAGAATATGTTAGACTGTGAAATCAGCTTTCAACTGGGAAGTCATTCTACTTTTCTAGTTTTTTCTAGTTTTCCTCTTTGTATGATTATGTTCTAAAATGAGTGAAAGCAGTATTGACCATAAAATCCTTTAATAAGCCACAAAGACCCATGCAGATAACTCCTTTTATTGCTGTGGTTTGTCATGTACTCAGATTAACAGCATGCTTTGGAGTGGGTATGGATATCAGTACTTTCTTCTTTAATTTGACAGAAAAAATGTTTCCACAGTTTCTTTAAATATGGGTGACTTTGTGTGAAGTTTTGATTTATAAATTAAATAGATGAAAAATATTTGGAAAATGTAACAGAATTGATTTGATTTTAATTGATAATTTTTATAATAACTTCCTGAGTTATGGGCTTCTTTTCTTAGATGAATATGACATTCTACCTTTTTAAATAATCAGTTAATCCCCACTCACACAATGGTCATAAGTTGCTCATTGACTTAAATATTTGTCATGTTGGTGTCCTTTTCGTGAGGACTATATGACAGATATCTTTCATTTCTTCATCAGTGAGAATTATGGCTAGATTTTGCAAACTTGACATAGACTTAGGCACACATGGGAAGAGCAAGTCTCAACTGAAGAGTTGCTTCCATCACATTGGCCTGTACACACGTCTGTGGGACATTTCCTTGACTGTTAACTGATGTGGGTGTACAATCCACTGTGGGTGGTGCCATCCTTGGGAAGTTGGGTCTCACTATATTAAAATGGTAGCTGTGCAAGTCAGGAGAAGAAGGCCTGTGGCATCATTCCTCCATGGTTTCTATTTTAGTTCTTGCCTTGGCTTCCCTAGTGACGGGCTAAACTGTAAGCTGAATAAACTCTTTCCTCCACAAGTTGCTCATAGAGGCCGGTGTTTCATCACAACAACAGAGGAGCAAACTAGGACAGTGTTTTTATGTGGTTTCTAGGTAACTGGTTTGTTTTTACCATATGGACACAAAGAATTTTAGCAAACCACAACTTTCCCCTTTGAGTTTCCTGATCAATGTGTCAGAAGTGCACATGTTTCCCAGGTTTAGAAGTTTACTAGGAACAATGTTTTGGCATGCATTTTAAAAATTAACCTTATTCCTGGTTGGTGCAAGGTTAGCATCCCCCCTCTCATACTTTTCTTTTTATATTATTCCTGTATTACTTGTTTTATCTAGTATCTTAAAAGCCTTCTTAAACCTTATATTAGTTAAAGTGGGGATACATAAGTAAGTAATAATACAGTTTTAATCCAGCCTATAAAAATGTGTAGAACATTCCTGTAACTGTGGCTTTAGACAATAAGTACTGCCTGTGCATGAGAAATTTAGCAATAGCTCAAATATGCTATCCACAGGGAGTTTACAATTCAGGCTCCCAGAATTAAACTGACACCTTAAAAATTCTCTCAAAGGAAAGAAAATATTCTTGAGACAGTAGTTGTAAATAAGATAACCAATCCATTTCCAAATATGTTGGTAATGCTATTCTGAAAGGTAAGAAATTATGTTAAAGTGTTGCAATGGGGCCTCACCATGCAAGGGGCTCAGCCCCCTTGTAGCAAGTATAAATACCTAGCAGTATGGAGCAAGCACTGAAACGTTTGCTGATTTTTTTTTTTTTATGTTTGTACAATCAAGTTTGGCACTCATTGTTTCCATAGCAACTGTTCTGCCTGTATGAAGTAAGCAACTAAATTTCATTGCTCTGTGGTATAAAAATAGCAACTGATAACGGCTTTTCTCTGTGTTGGAGAAAATCATTTAAAAAGAGAAAACACACTCTCTTACATTTTTATGCCAATCCCACACCAAAATCAGAGGTCAATAAGAATGACAGATCAAAATTTCAGTTCTCTTAAAGATGAGAGGTATCCTTGGTCAGAGGACTTTTGATGGCAGTATCTGGCTAGTCCTGGGAAAGCAGGGTCAGTGATGAGTCTACGAGCCTTATTCAGTAACTTTAATAGTTTTTGTTGCCCATAGTCTTACACATCACATGCAGGGGAAGAGAGTAATTTGCAACAGGAGTGTGATATGAAGAAATGCTGCCTGGGGATACCATGCAACTTATAGAAACAAGCGTCTGGAGTCACAAAGGCTATTGTTTCCATCAAAGTATAGGTATTACTGTGCTGAGATAGACCTGTACTTAATTAGACAAGACTACCTTTGCATCCACTTTATCTAGGATGGGATCAGGTGCCATGAGCTAGGTGAACTGTTCTTAAAGACAAAGGTCTGCCAATCATCTTCCTGCAGCCATGTGACATCAGCTTATGGTACCCTGGTACTTATGGTACCTTTATCCACACTTCCTATCAACAAAGCTGCTCCCCCCACTTTTGCCAATCATGAGATTCCAGTGTCCATGCCAACTAGGCTAGATCTATGTTCTTCCTGGTTTGGGTATAGTGAGACATGAAGTCTCTAACCCTTTCCTAAGGAGTCAGAAACAGCCCAGGAGATTGGGTGGAGAGCATTCTCCCCTATTGACTCCTCTCCTTTCTTCTTGGCCACTGGACTCTTCTCATGTTTCCCAAACAGGGTGGAGTGGGTACAAGAATGGTAGAATGAGGTGTTTATGACTTCTGAGCAGTACCCATGTCTTCCAGAAATGCCCTGTTATATTAACATCATCAGAGCAGAGTAGGGTTCTAGGCTAGTATTCAACATAGTGGCACAGATATTATGGGGTGGCCTTGGGACATCATGTTTTTGCATCTTTTTTTTGTAGTAAATGCCCACCATCTCTTGGTTTCCATCACCACATACCCACTCTGATATGGTACAACAATCTAAAACTACACTGTCTTTGTAACAGATGCAGAGACTGGAGGCAATTTTTACTTGGGGCAGACCAACCTTAAGCTCTTGGGCCACTAAGGATCACAGTGTTTCTCTTTTGCAGCACGTCTTCCTCTTAGATTTTTCTTTTTCTTCTGTGGTGTATTTAAGCAGCTCCATGGTGCCTCCTCTTCTCCAGTAGAACCAAGAGCAAAGGCAGCCAGGTGTGCAGATTCAACTAGGGTCCTGAGTCCATTCTAGCTTGTAGTGCTTTCTGATTTCCTACTCTTCCAGCCTTCGTTCCCTTCTCTTTAAAAACAGCAATAAAAATCACAGCTTCCCAATAGACAAGTGAGAATTAAATAGATTTCTATCTGGAAAACACTTTGAATGCTGTCTGGACATAGTGAGCACTAATGAACCTGTGGTTGGAAAAGTGCATGTAGTTCCAATATGACAAAGAACAGATCATCTGGCTGGGTCACAACACATATTTTTGACACAACCCTTGACTTGAATCATATTTTCTCTGCATTTTTTTCAGTAGAATCACAAATGATGAGGATGAATCCATTCTCACTTAATATTGAAATATTGCTCTAATATTGGATAATATGGATAAAGCTGTCCAGACTGTAAAAATCAAATCAAATAAAGAAGTTCAGTATTCTAAATTGAAATTTTGGTATGAAACCGAAACTTCTCAGTTTTCACATGTAGAGGTTTTAGGTACTGATGAGATCCATATCAATGAGAAGTATTCAGTTCTGCAGTGAATACCCCTGTTGTGCTTCATCCATCCTAAGTGCTTCTAGGAGTGTGCACAGAGTGCTTTACATGGACTTACAGGCAAGCCCTGTCATGTTTGGCTGCTTTTGAAAATTTGCTTCTCTAAAGGCATGGGAAGCAATGCCTTCCTAAGGAAAGTAATAGCCATCTCAGGACTGCCATTTTCTAGGATTCCCTGGAACTAAACACTGTGGATCTTGGAAATAGTGACAGAATTATTCAGCTTTCACTGGGAGTCATGGTGCCCTCAAAGCAAGGGGTGGCTGCTTTCTGGAGCAGGGTAAGGAGTGAGTGCCCATGTTCCCTGGAGGCTGTCTATAGGGAATAGACGAAATGTTGAGTAAATGTGTATTATTGACATGAGTATGGCCATGTCAAGGACCCCAATGTCTCAGACCCATGGGAGTGGCCATGACTTCCTATTCTGGACTGATGTCTTCAGGGCTGAGGTTAGAACCAGCCAAAGAGTCCCAGGTCTGACACTGAGTTGGGGTATGTGGACTTGGGAAACTAACTACCCATCAGAAACATCTGGTTGTAACTGAAGGGCTCCCAGTAAATACTGAAGGACCATGTTTATTGAAGCACCATCTTAAGTAACCATCCAAAAATGGGGGTAATGACAGAAGACATCCATTATCATGTATAAAAGGCTAATAGCAAATATTTCCTTTAATCCTAGAGATACTCAAGCCCTGAGGCACCCCACATCAGCCCCTCACTAGCCCTGAAGGTGGGTATAGACTCACCCTGGCTCAAGTCTTTTGTTAAACAGAATAGGAGCCATTCCCCACTGAGGCCAGGCATCCAGCCATAATCAACTGACATCTAAAAGACAATAGTTCTGAGCTCTTAGAACTCCTGGCCAGGTTGCACATATTTCCAAAATATTATGCAGGCCCCAACACCTTCCCTAAGTCAGGCTCAGGGGAATGGTAAGATCTAATCCTGGTCCAAGTATGAGTATTGACAAACATTTGTTCTTAAACTAAAACCATCATGTGCAGGAAGCATCAACTGCAGCTTCCTCATCCTATATGACCTGAGGTTGCTCATCTGCTGAGATCACTAACCTACTGCATCCTCCTTTTCACTGGGGTTGTATATAAAAAACATGTTGAGTTTCTGGTCTGTTGCTGGTGAGTCTCCATCAGAGCTCATGGCCCAACTGATCCCAGCTTATCTGTATGTGCCTGTCATTTCTTCATGCCCTGTTGCCACAGCCAGATCAATTCTAGAGCTAAGTACTAGCTGGAGAAATAAGCAAAAGAAGGAAATTAAAGGGACACTTATAAGGAAAGAAGTCAAATTATTCTTATTTCCAAATGACATGATACTACTCATAAAAGATTCCAAAAATTCTACCAGAAAACTTCTAGAAACAAACACCCAGTGATATGGTAGGACACAGAATCTACTTACATAAATCAATAACTTTTCTAATATGCCAACCACAAACATACCAAGAAAAGATCATAGACACATACCCATTCACAAGAATCTCAAAGATAGCAAAATATCTAGGAATAAACCTAATACAGTAAGTAAAGGACCACTACAATGAAAACTTTAAGCCTTGTAAGAAATAGATAAACACACAAGAAAATGGAAAGACATAATAATCATGGATTAGTACTAATATTGTGAACGCAACCATTTTACCATGAGCACTTTATAGATTCAATGTGATTGCAATAAAAATCCCAATCTCATTCTTCATATAAATAGAAAAAAAAGCTATCCTAAAATTTGTATGGAACCACAAAAGACCCTGGATATCCAAAATAATCTTGAGCAAAAGGAATAATGCTGGAAGGATTACCATCTCAGATCTTAAGATATGTCACAGACCCATAGTTATAAAAAAATATGTGATCAGCACAAGAAGAAACATATAGACAAATGAAACAAAATTGAAGATCCAAAGATGAATATGCATACATAACTTTAACCTTATAATATTTGACAAAGATGCCAAAAATATAAGTGGAAGAAAAGAAAGCATCTTCAACAAATGGTGCTATGAAAACTGTGTATCTATATGAAAAGGAATGGAATTAAACCTGTACCTATCACATTGCACAAAACTAACTCCAAATGGATCAAAAACACAAATATGAAACGTGAAACTGCTAGAAGAAAACATAGGCAGTACCCTACATGGTATAGATTTAGGAAAGGACTTCCTGAATAAACAAAGAACCCCAAAATCAAATAGTAAAAACCAGACCCCCCATAATAACCCATTTGAAAAATGAGTCTGGGACCTGAACAGTTCAGGGAGTTCCTAAAGGAAGAAAAAATGGCTTACATGATAAATGTAATCAGTCTTTTTTGTATCTTTCTTTTCTACCTGAAAATGGAACTAATAAACATTTCTTTATCTCAAAAAATGGCTTAGAAATATCTCAAGGATGTCACATATTCTGAATATTAATCCTATGTCAGATGCATAGCTAGCAAAGATTCTCTCCAGTCTCTGGGCTTCCTCTTCAACCATTTGATTATTTCTTTAGCTCTGTAGAGGCTTCTTAGATTAGTGAAATCCAGCTTGTCAATATTTGTCCTAAATTCTTGGGCAAATGGAATCCTATTCAGGAAAGAAGCAGAGGCAACCAAGCAATGCTGAGAGTGGGAGAAATTGTCTTCCCCAGGAAAGGATGTACCAATTTGTTATCCAGTACCAAATGGGTGTCCCTGAAAACATACATATGAGTACCACCATCCATTATATTTACCACCAGGCTATATTTAGATATACCTATTCCTGTATGTATATACTTGTAACAAGGAAGAAGGAGGACATGAATTTGAAAGGAAGGGTATATGGGAGGGCTTGGAGGAGGAAAGTGAAAATGATATAATCTCAAAAATAAAAGAAATAAAAAGATAAAAGAAGAAATTAGCGATTGGGAGAAGCCATGCACGTCTTGACAGTGGTCAGAAAACATTGCCAGCCTTTGAATTGGATATTAAGTTTCCAATCCACTTTCCTCTTTGAAATATGAACACCGATCTTCTTCAAATCTTTGAAGATCCAAAAGAATATACATCTAGGCTATCCTGTTAGTTCTTGAGTAACTATCTTGATTCATCCTAAGCAAGACAATGAGGGTATGGATGCTGGTTTTTTTCCTACCTGTTGCCAATCTGCATTTAAGTTTTCCTGACTTCTTCTCAAGTACTGTATTTGAAGTCTTTGTAGTATTTACAGTTCATGAGAAGTGTATTTGTGAGTTGTTCTTTCCTTAGGCAAGCCAAATGTGTTAAATGATGTTACTTTTCAAACAAACATCAATTCTCTTTTCCAAATTACTTTTGATGTTCTCCTTGGAGCTCCCGGCAGTCTGTGTATGTTGAGACGTACCTCAATTTATGAAATAGAGGTGTTGCTGAAGATTCCTCTCAAAATTTTCAAATTGAAACCTACTGTTCCTGTGACTGAGTTATAAAATCAAATTTGTGTTTCCCTGGGGCAGAGGAAGATCCCATAATTGTCTTAATTAAAACTTCTGTTCAAGGAAGAGTACGTCATGAGAATAGCAACTTGCACTGTGGAGGTTTCTAGACTCTGAATTTCAGAATAAGATGAGGTTGATTGTAAGTGTTCTCTTGACTCTCTGGCATGGCAGAAGTTCTGGCCATCTTTCTAAGATCTTAACAAAAGCTGAACCAGGAACTAATGTCTGTTGTACCATTGGTCCAGCTGGCACGTGATGGTGCCACATGCCAGGTTTTTATAAAATTAATGTGGCCCAAACAAACACACACTACAAATTTTTCACTTTGAGGATAACTGAATTTTAAATGTTCTGTCTCATCATGTGCATTGTAATTCTCAGGCTTTCCCAAGCCTGTGTTCTGCTGTTGGATTCTGAGAGAGGCTGACATTCAAAAGTGGGAATCAGACCACCAAGAATGGAAATATTTGTTCACCAGTCAAGACAATGTAGAGATGATTTCTGTGAACTTATTTTTTTCATGTTGACTAGTTTATTATAAGGTCTGGCAGAGTAGGGAGACTAAGAGAGAAGAGGAACAGGGGTAATGGCTGACTGCCATAGCCTGTCACCATAGAGAGGCAGAGAGAGCGCGTAGGTGAGAGAGAGAGTAGAGAGGTAGCAGAGAGAGAGAGAAGCAGGAAAGTTGGGACTTTTAAAGGGAAGACTGCGCATGCACACTGAGGTTCCACGCATGTTCAGAGTCATCATGGGTGACGGGTGATGACGTAGCATGTTTTCTTGCGCATGCCCTGAGTATTGTCAGGGGCCGGGTCTGTTTCTTAAAGTGGTAGAGCCAATCAGCATCAAAGTCTGAACCTTTCATTCCCACCTCTACTTATTATTAAAAAAGGTGGGGTGTTAGACATGGCAGGTTAAGGAATAAGGGCGTTGAATTCTCAAGACTGCTTCCTCCTGACATGGGGCATTGACCATCTTTGGGGGACCCGAGAAGGTTGGGGTGCTGCCATGTCCTGGGGTAGCTGGTTGTTTCATTGCAGTCCAGGCTGGGCAGAACTCCCTGACACCTCTTAGACCTGCTTGTTTGGATCCAATTCAGCTCCTTGGAACTTACAAGAATCCTTAGAGTTTGTGGAAACATGAGTATTAGATACATTAGCAGCATATTTTGTTAGAAGCAACTTGCCTGAAAGCATTACCATTTTAAAATTGATAAATTTTTTTAGGACAATGAAAAGCATCTTAATCTTGACCTAGTAGTTATGATTGTACAGTGGTATTGTAGAACTGACTATGAACAGTAGCATGAGAAAATAGAGAAATCAGGAACATATTTCATTCTTTTAATGTCTTAACTCACTTTATCATCACTTATGCCTTTTTATCCTCAGAACTTTATAACTTTAATTCATACACCCTACATTACCATCTTAGACCTTCCATTCTCAGACCTTCATAACTTGCATTTATTCACCGTGTTAGACCTTTCCATCCTTAGACCTTCGCAGACCTTTTATCCACCACATTTCTATCCTCAGACCTTCATAACTTGCATTTATCCACCATATTAGACCTTTCTATCCTCAGACCTTTGTAACTACATTCTCAGACCTCCATAACTTGCATTTATCCTATCTTCACATAGATAAACCCTAAAATACCTGTTCCTGGAATCTGTTTTGCTTTAAGCTGGCAAGACTACCAGTCATCAAAAGCATCAGAGTTCTTGAGAAGGATAAGATTTTAACTGAATCAATGATTAAAGAATAACAGAGACTTGCCAGGAGGCTGCATGGACAGCCACCCCCAAGGTTCTCCATCCATAGTAGCAAGCTGCAGGACACCTGCCTTCTTGCTTATAGCATGTGACCTGTGGATTACAGACTATAGGAAGACTCGCCTACCATTGGCCCAAGCAACGAGGGGAAAGTCGATTCCACTGTCATCTTGTCCATGGTCTGGAGTACCTGTAGCAGTTGAGGTGAAGAGCGGGGTTTCTCAGTGACTAGCTTTGTCACTAACTCGAGATGAAGTTTCTTCAGTGCCCATCAGTCTTCTTGGAGGAAATGGGGTGGGGCCAGCAGCTGGCCTATCTCTCTGTTACAAAAAGCTTTTTAACAAAACATTTTAAATGTCATATTCTCTAGATCTCTGAGCATTTGAGGGCTGTCTGTTTAGTATCTCAGCAGTTAAACCTTTGCCTTTAGTTAGAGAAAAATCCCTTTTTGTAATAAAAGCTACCTTTGTAAACAGCTTACAGGATGGACTGAGTGGTATAAATATTTTGTTAGTTTGAAATAGACCTTTATGATTTTAAACTTCCATCATCATTTAAAGATACATGAGTTAAATTTAAGTTGTATAAAGATACATAGCAATTTAGAAATATGAGACTTGGCACAGTTTAATTTAAGTTTTATATAGAGTTATATAAGTATAAAGTTAAATTACAGGTACAGAGTCAAGCAGGACTGGATAACAGTAAAGGGGGAACTAGAATGCAATCTCTGATCCATACATTGTAGTAAACAGACAGGAGATTTAAAGGGACAGAATAGACTTAAACAGAGGGCCCTGGAAAGGCACAGTATTTAGTAAACAAGCCATGCCAGAAATCACAGACAGAGATCTGGCAGTCCAGCAGACAACAGAGCTGGGCAACAGGTAGGTCACATGACCAAGAAAAGTCCATAAAATATAAATGCAACCAGAAAAAAAGACAAAAAACTGGCAAAAAGCTCCTCTCCAGATGCAAAGCCAACTGGACACAGCTGTCCTGAAATTGAAAAGGACCCATCGGTCCGAACTGAAAAAGCAAAAAAGCACCGCTCCTGGAGCGGGATCCCTTGCCTGACCTTCAGGAAGTGCACCCAACAAGTGAAAGAAGAAATAGAAAGCAAGATGTCTGGTGGCAGTGCTTGCCTGTGCAAGTCACTGAACTGAGTGGGTAGGCCTAAGCTAGGTCACCGATTTCTGTGAACTTTTTAAGTACAGATTTATCAAATTTAGTGTCTAGATTTCTGATTTTGAGAGTGTTCATCTCTCTTGTATTTATGTGACAAACTATACATGCTGAAGGAAGCACAACAGAGCTGAGCATAGCTGATAGGAGGAAGGGGAAATATTAAATTTGGAGAACAGTTTGACTGGAAATGTGACAGAAAGTGGTTTTATTTTTTATTTTCCATTTGCCCCCCCTTTTTAAATTTAGAAACAATCATTTTACATATCAATCACCCCATTCCCTCTCCCCCATCCTCCCATGCACCCTACAACTCTCCCCCACAACCCACCCCACACCCACTCAACAAGGATGGTGAGGCCTTCCATCGGGGAATCATCAAATTCAGTCACATCATTTGGGGGAGGGCCTAGGCCCTCTTTCATTTTTCCGGGCTGAAACAGTATCCCTCCATAGGGAATGGGCTCCCAAAGTCCATTTGTGCACTAGCAATAAACACTAGCTCCACTGTCAGAGGCCCCATAGACTGACTGCCCAGGACTCCTAACTAGCACCCACCTTCAGAGGACTTGGTTCAGTCCAATGCTGGTTCCCTAGCTTTATGACTAGGATCTCTGTGCTCTCACTAGGTCAGGTTCTGTAGGTTTCTCCAGCATGGTCTTGACCCCTTTGCTCATCCCTCCTCCTTCTCTGCAACTGGATTCCAGGAGTAGGGCTCAGTGCTTAGCTGTGGGTGCCTGCTTCTGCTTCTATCAGCTACTGGACGAGGCTGTAGGATGGCAATTAAGATAGTCATAAATCTCATTATAGGAGGGGGGCATCAAAGGCAGCCTCTTCACTACTGCCTAGATTCTTAGTTGGAGTCATCATTGTGGACCTCTGAACATTTCCCTAGTGACAGATTTCTCTTTAAACCTATACTGGCTCCCTCTATTAAGGCATCTCTTTTCTTGTTCTCTTCTATTCTTCCCCTGACTCAGTCTTCCTGATCCCTCTTGTTCTCCTTTCCCCTCCTCTTCTTTCCCCTTTTCCCACCTCCCTCCTGTCTCCCTCCATGCTCCAAATTTGCTCAGGAGTTCTTGTCCTTTTCCCATTCTTCGGGGGACCAAATATTTTTCTCTTACAGTCCTCCTTGCTTCCTAGTTTCTCTGGTGGTGTGGATTGTAGGCTGGTAATCCTTTTCTCTATGTCTAGTATCTATATATGAGTGAGTACATACCACACTTGTCTCTCTGTGACTGGGTTACTTCACTCAGGATGTTTTCTTTTTCTCTTTTTTAAAATTTAAATTTGTTTTACACATCAGTCCCAGTTTCCCCGCCTCTCCTGACCACCACTGACTCCCTATCCCATCCCCTTTCTGCTCCCCAGGGAGGGTGAGGCCTTCTATGGGGGGCCTTAAAAGTTGTCATATCATTTGGAGCAGGGTCCCCCATGTGTCTAGGCTGAGAGAGAATCCCTCTATGTGGAGTGGGCTCCCAAAGTTCATTCGTGTACTAGGAATAAATACTGATCCACTATCAGAGGCCCCATAGACTAACCAGACCTCCAAAGTGACACCCATGTTCAGGAGGTCTGGAACAGTCCTATGCTGGTTTCCCAGATATCAGTCTGGGTTCCATGAGCTCCCCCTTGTTCAGCTCAGCTGTTTCTGTAGGTTTCACCAGTCTGGTCTTGACCCCTTTGCTCATCACTCCTCCTTCTCTGCAACTGGATTCCAGGAGTTCAGCCCAGTGTTCAGCTGTGGGTGTCTGCTTCTGTTTCCATCAGCTAATGGACGGAGGCTCTAGGATGTCATATAAGGTAGTCATCAATCTCATTATTGGAGAAGGGCATTTTAAGGTAGCTTCTCAACTATTGCTTAGATTTCTAGTTGGGGTCATCCTTGTAGATCTCTGGACATTTCCCTAGTGACAGATTTCTCTTTAAAACTATAATGGCTCCCTCTATTATGGTATCTCTTTTCTTGCTCTCCTCTATTCTTCCCCTGACTTGAACTTCCTGCACCCTCATGTCCTCAACCCCTCTGCTTCTCCCCTTCTTTTTCTCCTAACTCCCTCTCCCTATGCTCTCAATTAGATCAGGGGATCTTGTCCCTTTCTCCTTCTCCAGGGGTACCATGTATGTCTTTCTTAGGGGCCTGCATCCCTGGAGTGAAGCCTACTTGATCATGGTGGATGATTTTTCTGATGTGTTCTTGAATGCGATTTGCCAGTATATTGTTGGGCATTTTTGCATCAATGTTCATGAGGGATATTGGTCTGTAGTTCTCATTCTTGGTTGTGTATTTGTATGGCTTGGGTACCAAGGTTATTGAAGCCTCATAAAAAGAGTTTGGCAATGACCCTTTTGCTTCTATTGTGTGGAATACTTTGAGGAGAATTGGTATTAGCTGTTCTTTGAATTTCTGGTACAATTCTGCACTGAAGCCATCTGGCTCTGAGCTTTTTTTGGTTGGGAAGACTTTTGATGACTGCCTCTATTTCATTAGGAGTTATAGGTCTATTTAAATTGTTTATCTGTTCTTGATTTAATTTTGGTAAGTGAAATCTATCCAGAAAATTGTCCATTTCCTTTACATTTTCAAATTTTGAGGAGGAGTCCAGGTTTTCAAAGTATGACCTGATGATAATCTGGATTTCCTCAGTGTCCATTGTTATGCCCCCTTTTCATTTTTGATTTTTGAAATTTGCATGTTCACTCACTGCTGTTTTGTAAGTCTGGATAAGGGTTTGTCTATCTTGTTGAATATGAAGCACCAACTCTTTGTTATGTTGATTTTTTGTATTGTTTTCCTAGTTTCTACTTTATTTCAGTCCTCAATTTGTTTATTTCCTGGCATCTACTCCTCCAGGGTGGATTTGCTTCCTTTTGGTCTAGAGTTTTCAGTGTGCTGCTAATTCTCTAGTGTGACTATCCTCCAGTTTCTTTATATGGGCACCTAGTGCTATCAACTTTTTTCTTAGTACTGCTTTCAAAGTGTCCCATAAGTTTGGGTATGTTGTGTCTTCATTCTCATTGAATTCTAGTAAGTCTTTAATTTCTTTTTTTTAAAAAATTCTTCCTTGATCCAGGAATGGTACAATTGTGCATTGCTCAATTTCCATGAGTTTGTAGGTTTTCTGCAATTTGTGTTGTTAAATTCTAACTTTAAAGCAAGGTGGTCTGATAAGGTACAAGTTGTTATTCTATTTTTTTGTAACTGTTGAGGTTCTCCATGTTGCCAAATATGTGGTTGATTTTAGAGAAGGTTCCATGTGTCACTGAGAATGTATATACTTTTGTGTTTGGATGGAATGTTGTACAAATGTTTGTTAAATCCACTCGGGCCATAACTTCTGTTAGTTCCTTTGTTTCTTTGTTAAGTTTCTGTCTGGTGGTCCTCTCTAATGGTGAGAGTAGGTTGTTAAAGTTTCCCACTCTAAGTGTGTGAGGTTACATGTGTGATTTAATTTTAGTAAGGTTTCCTTTACGAATGTGGGTGCATTTGTATTTGGGGTGTAGATGTTAAGAATGGAGACTTCGTCTTGATGGAATTTTCCTGTGATGACTATGAAATAACCTTCTTCATCTCTTTTGATTGATTTTAGTTTGAAGTCTAATTTATTAGATATTAGGACTGCTACACCAGCTTGTTTCTTGGGTCCATTTGATTGGGAAATCTTTTCCCAACCCTTTCCTCTGAGGTAATATCTGTCTTTGACATTGAGGTGTGTTTCTTGTATGCAGCACAAGGATGGATTCTGTCTTCATATCCATTCTGCTAGCCTGTCTCTTTTTTACAGGCAATTTAATACCATTGACATTGAAGGATATTAATGACCTATGATTGTTAATTATGGTTGGTTTGGATTAATTGGTGGTAGTATTGTATGTGAATCCCCCCTTTTATCTTTTGGCTCTTGGTAAAGTGGGATTATCTATTGCCTATGTTTTTTTTCTTTTTAAATTTTTTTAAAATTTTAATTAGAAAGGAGATTATTTTATGTGTCAATCCCAGGTCCCTCTCCTTCCCTCCCCTGTCCCCCCAACTAACACCCTACCTGTCCCATACCCTTTCTGCTCCCCAGGGATGGTGAGGCTTTCCATAGGGGTGTCTTCATAGTCTGTCATATCCTTTGGGATAGGGCCTAGGCCCAGCCCCTTGTGTCTAGGCTCATGGAGTATCCCTCCATGTGGGATGGACTCCCAAAGTCCATTTCTATGCTAGGGATAAGTACTGATCCACTAAAAGGGGCCCCATAGATTTCCGAGGTCTCCTCACTGACACCCACATTCAGGGGGTCTGGATCAGTCTCATGCTAGTTTCCCAGCTATCAATCTGGGGAACCAAGAGCGATCCCTTGTTCAGGTCAGCTGTTTTTGTGGGTTTCACCAGCCTGGTCTGGACCCCTATGCTCATCCATCCTCCTTCTGTGCAACTGGATTTCAGTTCAGTTCAAGGTTTAACTGTGGATGTTTGCTTCTAATTCCACCAGCTACTGGATGAAGGCTGTAGGATGGCATATATCTCATTATCAGGGGAGGACATTTAAGGTAGCCTCTCCTTTGTTGCTTAGATAATTAGTTGGTGTCATCTTTGTAGCTCTCCAGATATTTCCCTAGTGCCTGATTTCTCTTTAAACCTATAATCTCTCCCGCTATTATAGTATCTCTTATCTTGCTCTCTTCTGTTCTTCCCCCAACTCAACCTCCCTGCCCCATCAGGTCCTCCTCACCCCTCCTCTTCTCCCCTTCTCATTTTTCTGGTTTCCTCCCCCTTCCCCATGCTCCCACTTTGCTCAGATCTTGTCCTTTTCCCCTTCAACAGGGGACCATGTATGTCTCTTTTAGGGTCCTCCTTGTTTACTAGCTTCTCTGGCAGTGTGGATTGTACGCTGTTAATCCTTTACTCTATGTCTAAAATCCATGTTTGTCTTTTTGTGACTAGGTTACCTCGCTCAGAATGGTTTCTTCTAGTTCCATCCATTTGCCTTCAAATTTCAAGATCCCACCCCGCCCCCCATGGAATTGCTGGATCTTGTGGTAGATTGATTCCCATTTTTCCTGAGGACTCATCATACTGATTTCCAAATGGCTGTATGAGTTGACACTACCACCAGCAATGGAGGAGTGTTCCTGTTTCTCTTCATCCTCTCCAGCATAAACTGTCATTGGTGTTATTGATTTTAGCCATTCTGACAGGAGTAGATGGTATCTCAGAGTTGTTTCGATTTGCATTTCCCTGATGGCTAAGGATGTTGAACACTTTCTTATGTGTCTTTCAGCCATTTTAGATTCCTATTGAGAATTATGTATTGAGTTCTGTACCCCACTTTTTAATTGGATTATTTGGTGTTTTGGTGACTAGCTTCTTGAGTTCTTTGTAAATTTTGGAGATCAGCCCTCTGTCGGATGCAGTGTTGGTGAATGTCTTTTCCCAACTATTTTTTCTTGTTGACTGTATGCTTTGCCTTGCAGAAACTTCACAGTTTCAGGAGGTCCTATTTATTAATTGTTTATCTCAGTATCTGTGCTACTGGTGTAATGTCCAGGAAATGGTGTCCTGTACCAATATATTTTAGGGTATTTCCTACTTTCTCTGAATAAGTTCAGTGTGGTGGCTGGATTTATGTTGAGGTCTTTGATACATTTTGACTTATGTTTTGTGTATTGCCTATGTTTTCTGAGTGTAGTTAACTCTCTTGGGTTAGATTTTTCCTTCCAGTACATTCTGTAGAGCTGGATTAGTGGATATGTATTGTTTAAATCTGGTTTTGTCATGGAATATCTTGTTTTCTCCATCTATAGTGATTGAAAGCTTTGCTGGCTATAGTAGTCTGGGTTGGTATCCATGTTCCAATAGTGTTTGTGGAAAATTTGTCCAGGTCTTTCTGGCTTTTAGAGTTTTCATGGAGAAGTCAAGTGTAATTCTGACAGGTTTGCCTTTATATGTTACTTGACTTTTTTCGTTAGCTGCTCTTAATATTTTTCTTTATTCAATAAGTTTGGTGTTTTGATTATTATGTAGTGAGGGAACATTTTTTTTTTTGGTCCAGTATATTTGGTGTTCTGTAAGCTTCTTGTTCTTTCATAGGCATGTCCTTCTTTAGGTTGGGAAAGTTTTCTTTTATGATTTTGTTGAATATGTTTTCTGTGTCCTTGTTTGCCTTACTCTATATCTATTATTCTTAGGTCTGGTTTTTTCACAGTGTCCCATATTTCCTGGATATTTTGTGTCCCCTCACTACATATTTGTTGGACTTCAGATTTTCTTTGGTTGGTTATGGTATATCTTCTATCGATTCTTCAACACCTGAGATTTTATCTTCCTTTTCTTTTATTCTATTGGTTATGCTTACATTTGTAATTCCTCATCATTTATTCAACTTTTGTATTTCCAGCATTCCCTTATTCTTTGTTTTCTTTATTGTTTCTAATTGTGCTTTCAAACCTTGGACTGTTTGAATTGTTTTCTTCACTTGTTTGGTTGTTTTTCTTGGCTCTTCTTGCTTTCTTTAAGGGATTTGATCATTTCTTGAAATTTTTGGTTTGTCTTTTCCTCCATTTACTGTATTTGTTGTTTTTTATTTTTATTGCCTTTTTATTGGAATTACAATCAAGATTGAATTACATGACAATCCCAGTTCTCTTCTCCCTCCCTTCCTCCCCTACCACCCCCAACTAAAAACCCTACCTATCACATAGCCTTTCTTCTAATCTACACCTTACTCAACCTTTCTGCTCCCTCATGACCTCTGCATCCTTCCTTTTCTTCCCTTCTCATTCTCATAGCTGTTGTTTGTCTTTTCTTCCATTTCTTTAAGGGATTGTTTCCTCTTTGAGGGTCTCTAATATCTTCACAAAGTTTTTTCTAAGGTCCTTCTCCTCTGGTTTATCTGTGTTGGGATGTTTGGGTCTTGCTGTTATAGAGTCCCTAGATTCTGGTGGTGTCATATTGGTCTTTCTGTTGTTGAATATGTTCTTATACTGTAGTCTTCCCATCCCTTCTTCCAGTGGGTGCAGGTGGGGTCTCTTCCTCTCCTTTTGTCTCCCAGTGAGTGTAAATGGGCCAAGACTCTGATGTCAGCAACTCTGGATGGCCCAGAATCTCCTAGTGTTTTCCTGAGGCAGAGAGCACGGGGGGGGGGGGGGGTGGTGGGGTGTGGGGTGGGGAGGTGGAGGGAGGCAAGACTTATGTTCAAGCTTAAGCTTAAGCTGAGGGCATAGTGGGGGCAAGACTGTAATTCGGGAAGACGCTGGATAGTCTGGACTGCCCAGGTGGGTTCACTACATGCAGAGCAGACCCAGGAAATTCCAGGGAGGGCATGGGTGAATTGGGCCTAGGTGGTACCCAGACTCATCTCAACTGGAGAGTGTAGGGGGTCCAAGACTGTGATGTGGGCAGACTCTTGATAATCTGGGCTCAGAAAAGTGGTTTTTAATTGTCTGTAATTTTTAAAATCATGTTTCTATTTTCCTCAAATAAAAGTTACTATTTTGTAGTTGGTCTACAGAGGGTGCCAGGATAGGGTCCAAAGCTACATAGAGAAACCCTGTCTCAAAAAACAAACAAAAATTTACTATTCTACATTCACTATTTTATTGATTTTGATGCATAATTTTTCAATTCTGCATATCTAACTTCTCCTAACTAATATATTTGCTGAGGGCTATTTTGAATTATTCTGGGGATGGTTTGGAAATCTTAAGTACACACTCCTGAGTACACAGAGAGAAATTAGAATTCTGGACTCCACCCACAGTTATGTTAATTTAAGAATGTCTGCTGTAAATCGCAAAGATCTCTGCAGGAAGCCTGAACACACTGTCCACATGTTCTTAGTAAACACAGTTGTACAGGTGAAGGAACCCTTAGATATTCCACCCCAGCTTGAATATTTAGAATGTCATTTAAATAGAAGAATTAACTAATCCACCAAGACTGTAAGGTTACAAAGATTATAGAGAGTCCAGCTGGGGAAACAATTGTCTAACTATAGATATTTACCTCTCCATTCTCTCCTTCAAATCCAATTCCCCAGTCTTATTCCCAGCTCTGTAGCAGACCACTCGCTATGGTGTCTGTTCCCCTTCCAGCCTCTATCTCCATGGTTCATACAGATCTTTCCCTCCAGTTTCCTTCCACACACTTACTCCTTTATCCCAGCCCCAACTCCATCAGACATTCTCTGGGAACCTGCCAGCCAAGCTTGTCAGAGAAGCATGTAGGCCAGCCTCAGAGCTTCACTCTTCCTCCTCTCCTCGAAATCTAATTCCCCAGTCTCATCCCCAGCTCTGTAGAAGACTACCTGTTGTGTCCTCTCATCACTCTCTGACCCCATTTCAGAGATCTAAGCAGATCCTGGTGAAACAGTCTGCTTTCCTTCCTTCTATGAATCCCCAAAGTAATTCCCTCATAAATCTTGTCCCCATTCCTAAGTGTCAGCTCCCAAAACACATTTTACCTTGAACCCTCAATGGCCATACCTATTAGGATCCCAGAAGAATTTTCTACCAGGCAACACAAAACAACCACACTCTACTGAGTATCAGAGAGGGCAACAGAATTCAAGAAACAAAATACCCAACAAAGACAAGACTAGATACCAGCATGCATAATTACAATCTTCCCAAACCAAGATTCCTGGACATCACCATGAAAACAATCAAAACAGTCAGGACAGCATGTCTCTACCATAGCCCAATAATCCTACCACAGTAGGATTTGAGTATTGTAACATAGCTTAAGCACAAGTCAAAGACCTTAAAATAGCCTTATAGATGTCCTTAAAGAAGAAATGATTAATTCCTTAAAGAAACCTATAAAATTACAAACAATGGAAGGAAATGAATAAAACAGTTCAAGACTTGCAAATAGAAGCAGAATCAATAAAGAAAACCCAATCTGAGATAAATCTGGAAAAAAAATTTGAATCTCAAACAGGAACTTTATAGACAAACCTCACCAGAATACAAGAGATGGAAGGGAGACTCTTAGGCACTGAAGAAACAACAGAAGAAATGGATATCCTGATCAAAGAAAGTGTTAAATCTAAAAAAATAAATGTTCTGGCATAAAACATTTAGAAAATCTGGGGCACCATGAAAAAACCAACTCTATGAATAATAGGGATAAAGGATGTGTAAGAAACCCAGGTCAAATGAACAGAACATATTTTCAACAAAATTACAGAAGAAAATTTACTTAGCCTAAGGAAGGAGATGCCTATCAAAGTATAAGAAATATAAGAGGTATATAGAACACCAAGTAGACAGGACTAGAAAAAAGTCCTCTCAACAACAAATCATTAAACATATAGAATGAAGAAAGAATATTAAAAGATGAAAGGGAGAAAGACAAAGTAACACATAAGGAAAGAACTATTATAACACTTGACTCCTCAGTGGAGACCCTAAAAGGCAGAGAGGCCTGGACATATGGTCTATAGACTCTAAAAATACCACAAATACCAGCCCCAGATTACTATACCAAAAAAATTTAATTACCACAGGTGGAGAAAACAAGATATTTCAAGATAAAGTGAAATTTAAGCAATATCTGACCACAGATTTAGCCCTACAGATGGTGCTAGAAGAAAAACTCCAACCTAAATATAACTGATGAACCAACCTTTCTCCATCTTTGTCTTGAAAGCCATCTTATAGTAAAGACAAATTAGGTTCATTCCTATTTATGATTAAATCTCTGTTTCTCAAGGACTATACTATGCCCCACCTATAACCTTAACTACAAATGGTTCTGTACTGCCTGTTCCAGGAAATACCAACCATGCCTTTGTTTCAAAAGGTTATTATGACCATCTGTTGTTAGGACCACCTTCTTATGACTGCCATGTTATGACCAATGTGCAAATATGTCCTTGAGTCAAGAGGATGTTATAAACAACTTATTATGCTCATGTTCTGCTTCTGTAACCCTGTCTATTTACCTGCCAAGCACCCCATTTGGAAACTCCCTACTCTTGGACTATAAAAGCCCCCATCTTGCCCATGTCCAATGCTGATCTCTTGAACACTGCCTTTAGGGAGAGATAGCCCATGTACACAAATAAAAAAGAACTTGATTTACTAAATTGTTTGCTTTAATTAATTTGGCTATGATTTGGGTTGGTGATCTCTCTCCTTGTATCTGTAGGATTAACATCACCAAAAGCAATAAATAATTCCAGACCATCAAGTTTAAAGAGGGGAAACACACACCACCATCACTACTACCACCACCACTGTTATGACTACTGCCACCACAATAACAAAATAACAGAACCAGAAAACACTGTTCATGTATTTCTCTCAACATCAATGGTCTCAGTTCCCCAGTAAAAAGACTCAGGCTAACAGAATGGATTCAAAAACAGGATCCATTTTTTCACTGCATGCAAGAAACAGGCCTTAACATCAGTATAGACATCATGTTAGTGTAAAGGGATGGAAAAAAGCTATTCCAAGAAAATGAACCTAAGCTGTTGTGGCATTTTAATATATGACAAAATAGATTTCAAACCAAAACTATTAGAAGAAATAGAGGACAGTGTATACTCATAAAAGGAAAAATCCATCAAGAGGACATTGCAATTATTTGTTGTTATTTATTTATTTATTTATTTATTTATTTATTTATTTGTTGGGAGCTATGCAGCCTATTCTATGATCAGTGTATGAATGCCTGTCCAACAGATCTCTGTGAGGCAAGGTCTGTGCAGATAGTCTCTCACTTGGCAGGAACTGGTGGACCAGAGGGCAGTGTGGGATAAGGCTGGATTGGTGTGGATTGCAGGCTTTTTCTCTCTCAATATACATATTTTTTGTGGTTTTTGGTTTCACTTTGTCAGTCACACATGTAATAGCTGTAGTTTTCCCTGAATATGCTGTTCTTTCCTTGAATATTTTCTCCTCAGAATAAGAAGGGGGCCAATGACTCTTAAATTTCTTATCTGGAAATGCTAACTGCAACTCTTAATCCTGGGAACTTTTCTGACTCAATAGAGACAGTTAAAATTAGCGGGTCTTGCTTTCATAATTGTCCTAAGGAAAAGGTAGATAAACCACCTTGTGAAGAAGGGGACTCATAGAACAGCAGTGGCAGGAAGTAAGAGGTACATAATAGAAAGCAATGCTTGGAACATTAACCACGTCTCACAGTTCTGGAAAGGGGAGTAAGGCATATACAGAATAGTGAAAAAGCCATAGGAATACAGACAGTGCCAACTGTTGAGAGTAAGTTTCCTGGGTACCAAGCATATAGAATCAATGGTAGGATTTGGTATGATCCAATGGGAAAAATGCAATGCAAAATATGGGATGGATAGATCTATCTTTACCATACACAGGAGTTTATATTGGTGGAAGAAGAGTGGTATGGTGGGATGGGAAGAGTACCTTATCAAAGTCTGCCTATTATAGAGAGATTAAGACATGGGACCCTGTTACGATAAATCTTTCCGCCAAAAGCCGCCTGAGCCCCACCACCACGTGTGAGGTTTACGCCAGCCGCCCACCTGAGTTAGGGCCCAAATGAATACACAGAAGCTTGTATTAGGTACAATACTGCTTGGCCAATGACTAGGATTCTCATCTGTTAGCTCAGTCTTAACTCTTATAAACCTATATATTTTATAAGACTTATCTTATCGGATGCCTTATTGGTGTCCCTCCTTGCCGGTGGATCACATTGTGCCACTAGAGCAGGAGTGGAGGGGAAAAGAGGGACACTTCCTATTTCTCCTTCTTTAAATATGAGTCTCCTTGCTATGTCCCTTCCTGCCTGGATTACCACTTCTCTACTACATTTCCCAGAATCCTCTTTGACTCCTAGTCCTGTCTAACTTGCCCTTTCATTGGCCAAGCAGAACTTTATTAAACAATCAATAGGATAAACATACACATAAGTACTTCCCCCATCAGGACCCTCTTGTAGAAAAGGAAACTGTATAAAAGCCTAACTTACAGACATAATAGAATTGTTTGGGTTTGAATATTCTTGTCCTTAAAGCATCTTACCCACATCTATTACTTTTTAACTTTGTAACTGAAAGTAGCTGCCTGCTGACATAAGTGCTTCAAGAGCAGGATGTGTATGGCTCAATATTTAGTTAAGGTTACAAAATACTGATCTCTGTGTTCAGTGGGAAAGCATATTTGGGGAAGCATAAAGGGCAACAATGGGGCCTTTTATAATGATTACAATGTATTTCTTAAATGTCTAAAATAGAAGACAATAATAAAGTTGTAGTAGAAAAAGATCTGTTAAAGTATAAATAAAAACAGCTTGAGCCTATATGGGGCAATTTGCATGCAATCCACTTGGTGGTCAGACTTTTTCCTTGTGCCAACACTCCTTCCCTATCTCAGGACCTTAATCTGAGGCTAGGCAGGATCATGGCATTTATTTTTTTGTTTTGTATAAACCAATCAAAGTTTCCCCTCCCTCCCTTTTCCCAGTTTTTACCCATTCTTACAGGAGTAAGATGGAATCTCAATGTCATTTTGATTTACATTTCCTTGATGGTTAAGAATGTTGAACATTTCTTAAAGTGTTTCTCAGCCATTTGAGATTTCTCTATTGAGAATTTTCTGTTTAAATTTGCAACCCATCTTTAATTGGGTTATTTGGTTAGTTTCTCAAGCTCTTTTTATATTTTGGATACTAGCCTCTATTGGATGTTGGTGAAAATATTTTCCATTCTTTTTTATTAATTTTTTACTTGAATTATAAAGATTATTTTACATGTCAATCCCAGTTCCCTCTCCTTCCCCTCCTCCCCTGCCCCCCCCCAATTAACACTCTACCTATTCCATACCCTTTCTGCTCCCCAGGGAGGGTAAGGCCTTCCATAGGGGGTCTTCAGAGTCGGTCGTATCCTTTGGAATAGGGCCTAGGCCCACCCCTTTGTATCAAGGCTCAGGGAGTATCCCTCCATGTGGGATGGGCTCCCAAAGTCCATTCCTATGCTAGGGATAAGTACTAATCCACTACAAAGGGCCCCATAGATTTCTTAGGTCTCCTCACTGACATCCACATTCAGGGGGTCTGGATCAGTCCCATGTTGATTTCCCAGCTATCAGTCTGGGGACCAAGAGCTCTCTATTGTTCAGGTCAGCTGTTTCTGTGGGTTTCACAAGCTTGGTCTTGACTCCTTTGCTCATCCATCCTCCTTCTCTGCAAATGGATTTCAGTTCAGTTCAAGGTTTAACTGTGGGTGTCTGTTTCTACTTCCACCAGCTGCTGGATGAAGGCTATAGGATGGCATATAAATTAGTCATCAATCTCATTAACAGGAGAGGGCATTTAAGGTAGCCTCTCCTCTGTTGCTTAGATTGTTAGTTGGTGTCATCTTTATAGCTCTCCAGACATTTCCCTAGTGCCTGATTTCTCTTTAAACCTATAATATCTCCTGCTATTATAGTATCTCTTATCTTGCTCTCTTCTGTTCTTCCCCCAACTCAACATCCCTGCCCCATCATGTCCTTCTCACCCCTCCTCTTCTCCCCTTCTCATTCTCCTAGTTCCCTGTGCTTCCAACCATGCTCCCACTTTGCTCAGGAGATCTTGTCCCTTTCCCCTTCTCCAGGGGACCATTCATGTCTCTCTTAGGGTCCTCCTTGTTTACTAGCTTCTCTGGCAGTGTGGATTGTAGGCTGGTAATCCTTTATGTCTAAAATCCACATTTGAGTGACTACATACCATGTTTGTCTTTTTTTGATTGGGTTACTTCACTCAGAATGGTTTCTTCTAGTTCCATCCATTTGCCTGTGAATTTCAAGATTCCATTGTTTTTTTTTCTTTTCTTTTCTTCTGAGTAGTACTCCATTGTGTAAATGTACCACATTTTCTGTATCCATTCTTCAGTTGAAGGGCATCTAGGTTGCTTCCAGGTTCTGGCTATTACAAATAATGCTGCGAAGAACATCTTTGAACAGATGTCCTTGTTGTATAAATGTGCTTCTTTTGGGTATATGCCTAAGAGTAGAATTGCTGGATCTTGTGGTAGACTGATTCCTATTTTCCTGAGGACTCATCATACTGATTTCCAAAGTGGCTGTATGAGTTGGCACTTCTACCAGCAGTGGAGGAGTGTTCCCCTTTCTGCACATCCTCTCCCACATAAAGTGTCATTGGTGTTTTTCTTTTTTTTTTGGTTTTTCAAGACAGGGTTTCTTTGTGTAGCTTTGGAGCCTATCCTGGCACTTGCTCTGGAGACTAGGCTGGCCTTGAACTCACAGAGATCTGCCTGCCTCTGCCTCCCGAGTGCTGGGATTAAAGGCGTGTGCCACCAATGCCTGGCTTTGTCATTGGTGTTTTTGATTTTAGCAATTCTGATAGGAGTAAGATGGTATCTCAGAGTCGTTTTGATTTGCAGTTCTCTGATGGCTAAGGATGTTGAACACTTTCTTATGTGTCTTTCTTATGTGTCTTTCAGCCATTTTAGATTCCTCTATTGAGAATTGTCTATTTAGTTCTGTACCCCACTTTTTGATTGGTTTATTTGAGAAGTGGTGGTATTAGCTCTTCTTGGAAGTTCTGGTAGAGTTCTGTACTAAAACCATCTGGCTGTGGGCTTTTTTTTCTAGTTTGGAGACTTTTAATGGCTGCTTCTAAGTCATTGAGAGTTATGGACCTATTAAAATTAAATAATCTTGATTTAATTTTGGCAAATAATATCTATGGAGAAAATTGCCTATTCCTTTTAGATTTTCCAATTTTGTGGACTATGGGTTTTTGAAATATCTGTTGTTATGTCTCCCTTTTCATTTATGATTTTGTTAATTTGTATATTCTCTTTCAGTCTTTTAGTTAGTTTTGATAAGAGTTTGTCTATCTTGTTGATTTTCTCAAAGAACCAACTATGTCTCATCAATTCTTTGTATTGTTCTCTTTGTTTCTATTTTATTAAATTCAGTCCTCAGTTTGATTATTTGCTTCATCTACTCATCTTGTGTCTGTCTGTTCCTTTTCTTCTAGAGTTTTCAGGTGTGCTATTAAAACTCGGGTATGTGAATTCTCTAATTTCTTTATGCAGGCACTTAGTACTATGAATGCTCCTTTTAGCACTGCTTTCATTGTATCCCATAAGTTTGTATATGTTGTGCATTTATTTTCATTGAATTCTTGGGAGTCTTTAATTTCTTTCTTTCTTTCTTTCTTTCTTTCTTTCTTTCTTTCTTTCTTTCTTTCTTTCTTTCTTTCTTTCTTTCTTGGCCCAGTGGTAATTCAGTAGTGAGTTGTTCAGTTTCTGTTAGTTTGTATGCTTTCTATTGTTTCTAGAATCCAACTCTAATCCATGGTGATCTGATAGAATAGAGGGAGTTATTTCAATTTTCTTGTATCTCTTGAGATTTTCTTTGTGATCAAGTATATGGTCAGTTTTGGAGATGGTTCCATGAGGTGCTGGGAAGAAATACTCTTTCGTGTTTGGATGAAATATTCTGTAGATATCTGTTAGGTCCCTTTGAGTCATAAAGTTAGTTCCACTATTTCTCTGTTTAGTTTCTGTTTGGATGATATGTCCATTGGTGATACTGGGGTGTTGAAGTCTTCTACCATTAATGTGTGATTTAAATTTTAGTCATGTTTATTTTACAAATGTGGGTGTCATTGCATTTGAGGCATTACCATTCAGAATTGAGACATTATCCTGGTGGATGTTTTCCTTTAATGAATATGAAATGTCCTTTTCCATCTCTTTTGATTAATTTTGGTTTGAAGTCTATTTTGTTAGATATTAGGATAGCTACACCAGCTTGCTTCTTAGGTCCATTTTGTTTGGAAAACCTTTTTCCAACCCTTTACTCTGAGGTAATTTCTCTCTTTGATGTTGCAGTATTTTTCTTGTATGCAGCAGAAGGATGAATCCTGTGTCTTCTTATTGGTGAGTTGAGTCCATTGATATTGAGAGATATTAATGACCATTATTGCTAAATTCTGTTATTTTTGTTGTTGTTGTCGGTAGTGTGTGTGTGTGTGTGTGTGTGTGTGTGTGTGTGTGTGTGTGTGTGTGGTGTGTGTGTGTATGTGTGTGTGTGTGAGTGTGTGTGTGTGTGTGTCCCTTTTTTTTTTAGTTTTTCTGGTGTGAGAGTACCTATTGCCAGTGTTTTTCGTGAGTGTAGCTAACTTCCTTTTGTTGGTGTTTTCCTTCTACTACCTTCTATAAGGCTGGATTTATGGATAGATAATGTTTAAGTTTGAGTTTGTCGTGAAATATCTTGTTTTTCCATCTAGGTGGTTGAGAGTTTTACCAGGTATAGTCGTCTGGGTTGGCATCCATGGTCTCTTAGATTCTGTATGACATCTGTTCAGGCCTTTCTAGCTTTTAGAGTCTCCATTGAGAAGTCAGGGGTAATCCTAATAGGTCTGTCTTCATATGTTATTTGGCCTTTGCCCATGCAGGTTTCAATATTCTTTCTTTGTACATTTAGTGTTTGATTATCATGTGAATCTGGGATTTTCTTTTCTAATGAAATCTTTCTGGTGTTCTGTAGGCTTCTTGTACTTTTATAGGCACGTTCTTCTTTAGGTTAGGAAAATTTTCTTCTATAACTTTTAAACATATATTTTCAGGGTTTTTGCACTGAAATACTTCTTCTATTCCTGCCATTCTTAGGTTTGGTCTTTTCATGATGTCCCAGTTTTCCTGGATATTTTGTGTTAAGAGGATTTTAGATTTAACATTTTCTTTGACCAATGAATCTATTTCTTCTATTATATATTCAGTGCCTGAAATTCTCTCTTCCATCTCTTATATCACATTGGTGATGCTTCTGTCTGTAGTTGCTGTTCACTTACCCAGATTTTCCATTTCCCAAATTCCTCCAGTTTGTGTTTTCTTTATTGTTTCTATTTCAATTTTCATGTCACGAATAGTTTTCTTCACCTCTTTTTTTCTTGGCTTTTTTTTTGTCATTCTTTAGGGGATTGTTGATTTCCTCTATTTTTTTTGGTTATCTTTCCATCAATTTCTTTAAGGAATATTTTCATTTCCTCTTTAAGGACCTCTGGCATCTTCATGAAATTGTTTTAAAGGTCATTTTCTTGTGCTTTGGCTGTATTGGGATGTTCAGGTCTTGCAGTCATAGGATAGCTGGACTCTGGTGGTGCTATATTGTCCTGGGTGTTGCTGTTTTTATTTTCACACTGGCATTTAGGTATCTGGATCTGGGGTGATTTATTCTAGTCCCTGATTTCTGGGTTTGTCTTTGTTGGATGAGTGTTTTGTTCCTTGGGTTCTGTCTCCTCTTTGGTTTCCTCATCTTTGTGGCCCAGATTTCTGGCAGTGGGTGAGATCTCTGGTCTAGTTCAGAGTTTCTTTCCAAGTTGGCAATTGGTTTTCTGGAGGTTACCTTGGTCTTAGGTGCAGCATAGGATCTCTGTTCTTCTGACTGGTGTGGTCTGCACTTGAACATCTGGAGTCTGCTCAAGATGTATAGCTTGTGCCTGAGTGTTTTAAGTCCACTGGAGTTGGGCAGTGCTTAGCAGTAGGGATTGCAAGGTGCTTGAAAGATGTGGGCAGGGGAAGGGGTCCTGGGCAACAGAATCCTGCATTTCAATTCTTAACATCTGTACCCAAAACTCAAGGGAATCCAAGTTACAGTTTAAATCACATATTGATCCTCACATACTAATAGTGGGAGACTTCAATACCCCACTCTCACCAAAACAAGTCATCCAGACAAAACTAAACAGAGAAATGCTGGAGCTAACAGACATTATAAACAAAATGGACCTAAGAGTTACTTGCAGAACATTTTACCCAAACACAAAAGAATATGACTTGTCAGCACCTCATTGAACTTTCTCCAAAACTGACCACATACTCAGACACAAGTTTCAACAGATACAAGAAAATTGAAATAACTCCCTGCATCGTGGATAAAAACTGGATATCAATAGCAACAGAAATGGCATACAGCTTGCAAACTCATGGAAACTGAACAACTTACTATTGAATGAAAATGGGTCAAGACAGAAATTAAGGAGGACACCTAAGAGTTTCTGGAATTGAATGAAAATGAATGAACAACATACCCAAACTTATGGGGACACATGGAAGTGTTTCTAAGAGGCAAGCTCATAGCACTTTATGCCTACCTAAAAATTTTGGGCAGATCTCATACTGGTAAGAGCACACCTCAAAGCTCTAAAATAAAAAGAATAGACCCAAAAGAAATATACAGCAAGAAATCGCCAAACTGAGGACTGAAATCAATAAAATAGAAACAAATAAAGAAAAAGCAAAATACAAATAATCAGTGAATCAAACGGTTGGTTCTTTGAGAAAATCAATAAGATTGTCAAACCCTTATCCAAATTAACTAAAAGGCAAAGAGAATATATCCAAATCAACAAAATTAGAAATGAAAAGGGAGACATGACAACAGATACTGAGAAAATCCAGAAACACATATGGACATACTTTAAAAACTTGTCTTCTACCAAATGGATAATTTCCTTGATACATAACACACATTAAAGTTAAATCATGATCAAATAAGCAATTTAAACAGACTTAACAGTCCTTAGGAAGACAGAAACACTTTTTCTCTTGCTTTCTCTGTTGTTTCTATCTCTTGATTCAGCTCCCTCATCATCTGCTTTCAGAGTTACAAGACATTGAAGGAGAAGGCTTGTAGATTCAAGAAGAGAAAGTTCCATGTGCTCTTGGTCCTTAAGAGCCCATGCTGAGTTACTGTGACCTCACCTTGACCACTCCTTGACAGGCGTGGTCAGGCACACCTGTAGCCAGCCCTTAGGAGGCGTGGTTATGGTGTCTCCCTACAAGACATAAAGACAGAAAAATTAGGGGGACACAGGAAGATAAAGGAACCTCTTATTCTGGGGTCTGCTAGAAGTTTCTTGTCAGCTGAGATTTCAGAATCCCAGCACAATTAATAACATTTGGAATAAATGTTGCCCACGTAGAGACAATATTCCTTTTTATATAAACATAATTTATGCTAAGATAGCAAAACCGTGCTTATATCTTAATCCTATAAGTCTTATATATTATGCATGTTTCTATTGCTTCAATATATCACTATGACAGAGACAACTTAGAAGAAAGAAAGTGCTTACCTAGGCTTATGGTTCCTGAGCCTGTCACCATAACAGCAGGGAAACATGGTAGCAAGCAAGCATCTACCTGTAGTATCAAGCTGAGGGATCACATCTTAAACCCTAATGGTACAGCAGAGAGAATGAAATGTGAATGATGGGGGTCTTTTTTTGGGAGCCAAATCTCAGGGCTGGGCATGAGATCCTAGGCCATTCTTGGCTGGCCACATAGTTGTATATTAACCTTTACATAGGAGCTCCTTAGAACCTCAACTCAAGAAAAGAAACAACTTGACCCAGTCCTCCACCCACAGGCTTAGTCACCTAGGAAACCCTTCCTCTTACTCATGAACTCTTTACCCTGCCAAACATCCTCTTTGTGGCTTCCTAATATCCTGCCTATACTAACACCTGGTGTACAAACAACCCATTCTGCCCCTCCCCATATCTTGCTCTGCTGACTATATAAGCTAGCCTGAGAAAAGTAAAGTTTTCCACTTGATCAGAATCCTGTCTTGTGGTTGTTCTTTCTGCGTCTCTTGTCCCCATTATCTATCCTTGACTCTCTTGCCCCAGGTTGATGTCCTGCAGGTTGGGACAGTCTTTGAAACATTGAAACCTACCTCCATACTTCCTACAGCAAAGCTAGACTTTCTAACTTACCGAAAAAATGTCACCAAACTGAGGACCAATTGTTCAAACATCTATGAGCCTGTGGGGGATATTTTCATTCAAGCCACCACAAGTCTTTCAGTAGGCCTTTACTCTTTACCCAGATTATTTTCTGGAACACTCACAAACAAGATTACTAAATGCTTACTAACTGCTTACAGTGGAGATAGTTCAACTTCCTGCACCCCAATGACCCCCATGAACCCCATGACCCAGAGTTTTATCTTATCAATTTCAATCCTGTAAGGTGCCCCCCCAGGAACCATCTTGTGAACCCATTTAAATTCTTCAGCAAACATTTGAAGATAACAACTTCATATACCACCCAAATTTTGCATATGACTACCATAAAGACAGTGAAGTGTCTCTCTGTTGAGAAGCTCACACCTACACCCTGGCTTTTAAGTTTGTTTTAGTTCCATCCTTAGCACCTCTCTTTCTCTTAACTCTGTATTTAAAAATGGGAAAAAATAATAACTGGGGCAAATACATCTTTTCTGAACACCTTCCTTTTAAAGAAACCTCCTGAATATTTGTACAATTCTGCTTTCTCCTAAGTGTGCCTTGCACGATTAAATAAACTATAGTAGGAATAACTTTATATATAGAGAATATATTAAAATGTCATTGGGGGCTGGAAAGATGGCTCTGTCATTCCAGTGCACCCTTGCACACTCTGGGATAAGTGTGAGACCAGCCGGGTGTTCCTAGGGAGTGAGGTGATAATTTCTATGTGCTGTGGTAATCACCCTGACAAAAGAGGAGATTCCATAGAGGTACATGTGTTCCTAAAGCACTGAAACGAAAAACCCCAAATAGTTAAGATGCCCCTTGGCACCATAAAGAAATGGTTGAATCTCTGATGGTAGCCAGAGAAAGAACCAACCTCCCAGGAAGAGATTTCATACAGCCCTGGCAACTTACATTAACCTCTCCATATTTCTTGGCCTTTGCTCTATTCTTTGGTAAAATTAGAACATTTATATGGAAAATGTGGGAAAAAGCTAAGAGTGTTTTGTTTTCTTTTTTGGCCAAACTGTAAATAAACCTATTTTTCTTTATCAAAAAGTTTCCTTATTTATTTAAAGAAGTGGTGGGTTTATGGATCTAAATTCCCCTGGTAACACTAAAATGGACCATTATTGCATTTTTTTTGTCTCATTGCTATTTCCTTATACAAGGTTTCTCTCTATATAAAATTATTCTTACTATAGTTTATTTAATCATGCAAGGGACACTTAGGAGAAAGCAGAAATATACAAATATTCAGGAGGTTTCTTTAAAAGGAAGGTGTTCAGAAAACATGTATTTGCCCCAGTTATTCTTTTTTTCCCATTTTAAAATTTAAATTAGAAACAAGCTTGTTTTACATGCCAATCCCATTTCCCTCTCCCTCCCCTCCTCTCCTGCCCCCACTAACTCCCTATCCCAACCCCTATCTGCTCCCCAGGGAGAGTGAGACCTTCCATGGGGGAATCTTCAAAGTCTGTCATATCATTTGGAGCAGGGCTTAGATCCTCCCCCATGTGTCTAGGCTGAGAGAGTATCCATCTATGTGGAATGGGCTCCCAAAGTCCATTTGTATGGTAAGGATAAATACTGATCTAGTACCAGAGGCCCTATAAATTGCAGAGGCCTCCTCAATGACACCCACATTCAGGGGGTCTGCATCAGTCATATGCTGGTTTCCCAGTTATCAGTCTTGGATTCATGAGCTCCCCCTTGTTCAGGTCAGCTGTTTCTTTGGGTTTCTCCAGGTTGATCTTGACCCCTTTGCTTATCACTCCTTCCTTTCTGCAACTGGATTCCAGGAGTTCAGTTCAGTGTTTAGCTGTGTGTGTCTTCTTCTGCTTCCATCAGCTACTGGATGAAGGCTCTAGGATGGCATATAAGTTAGTCATCAATCTCATTATTGGGGAAGGGCATTTAAGGTAGCCTCTCCTCTATTGCTTAGATTGTTAATTGGTGTCATCCTTGTAGATCTCTGGATATTTTGCCCCAGTTATTCTTAAGGGGTTGCTCTAGCATGAGGGATGAAAATACAAACAGTGTGGAAACTAAACCCCAACACAAACATATAAAAACATACTTGGGGAAATGTGTGAGAGGATCCAAATTAATGGAATTCATTCAAAGTATTTTCCTTTCTCTGCTGTCATTTTCCAGTCTGCTTTATTGTAGCCTGGTTCTAGAGGTCTTAGTTTAATTTGAGACTTGGTAGGTTACCAATGACGTTGGCAGGGGTGATGGAAGTAATGGTGGCCATGGTGACGATGTTAGTGGTGGTGGGTGTAGTACAGAGCTCAGCACAAGGATTGATGAAACTGTACTGATTGTATTTGTTGAGATTATAATGAAGGGTAGGCTTGCATTAAGGAAATGCTTTCTTGACAGAGCTCCTACATTTGCAGTTGGCATTTTTGTACCAACATAAATATGGCTGGAATCACTTTTCTCTTTTATCATTCTCTGCCATGTCTTACTCAGTCTCTAAATGTTATCTGCTCTGAGCAACCTTGATAGATGAGACAAAAAGCTTGTAAATAACAGATATATTTGTAGTGCTTGCCAAATAAGAAAGAAATGTATTTTTGCTGTAACTGCACCAGATGTCTGAATATTTAAAACATAGAAGATATTGTAAATTAGGACTTTGGTTATTAAAATACATTAAAATTTCTACCTAACCATTTTATGATGGGAAAGAAACAGTGACATTCGCATGATGACCCCCTGACAAGTCACCAGCCATCTGCAAGGAGAGTGAACACCCACCTTAGCAAGTAACCATTTAGAGGTTTCCAAATAAGCAAGCAGAAATATTAATGCAAATTAATAAACACAGCAACTCAGAAACATTGATTCTAACACAGAAAACACAAAGTTATAGTGCAATAGTACCAGAAACTAAGAGTGTTAATAGAAATCCAACATGCTTCATTATTTAACTAACTTATATCATGTGACTGGTTTACATTTGTAACATTGTATCATTCCCCCTAGTCATTAATAATTTTTGAAAATTTAAATATCTATATGTTGTTATGAGCTGAAGTTTACAGAAAGAAGCCATCCACATGTGAAAGGGTCTACAAGGTTGAGTGATTAGAACTTGGTGACTCTAGAGAGTTGAAACATTGTATATGCAAAGTCAATTATCTGGAGCTACCTTAAGTGCCATTAGCTGCATTCATCAGCCGCCTCTGTGTCTGCAATTTATCAGGCAAAATGTTTGAAATTGACTGACCACTAGCTTTTACCAACCCCAGAGCTAAGCGCGCCTTGAGACACTGTCATCAGAAACCCATATCCAGGATTTCCCCACTTGGCCATACCCCACCTTTATGAAGCCCCCACAAGTGTACTTTTTAAATGTCTTGATTTTGATTGACCTTCTCTTTTCTAAACTATAAAAACTTCACAAAGACACTTCTATTTTGGAACACAGTATTTAGGGTAAGTTGAATTTGTGTTCCTGGGTTGTGGTCACTCATATTTGGCTTCAGAATAAGTTATGTCTTAGTTCTTCTGAGATGATTCTTTTGCATGGACACTATGAACTATTAAAGTAATTTAGATTTTTCTCTGATTAAAAGTGTAATGTAGTAAAACATCTTTTGCAAGCTCTGGAGACTTCTGATTCTTTCCTTAAAACAGGCTTTCTAGTTGTGTAGTTACTTTGTGAAATAATTTAAATATTTCCCTATTGATAACCACTGTCAAATTTTAATATTAAACTTTTTGAGACATGGTTTCTCTGTGTATACCTGACTGTCCTGGAGCTCACTACATATACCAGACTGGCCTCGAAGTCAGAGATCCTCCTGCCTCTGCCTCCCAAGTGCTAGGATTACAGCTCTTTTCACTGCCCAGCTCTTTTCTAAATAACCAGAGTCTAATTAGTGCTACCTACATTCTCATGGGTATGATCAACCAGGGGCCACTCATAAAGAAAATGGAGTCTCCCCTAGCAGTTATCGACTGTCAATAACTCCTCAGGTATGAGTGTAGGTTTCCGTGCCCTCCATTCATGCTGGAATTTGGACTGACTTGATCTTGTGGGAGTCTTGTGCAGATAACCACAGTTGCTGTACATTCAAGAGTGCAATAGAAGTGTCATTTCCAGAAGACACTATTTCATAACAGTTTTTATGTGCTCTGGCTTTTGCAATCTTTCTGCTTCTCCTTTTGTGATGTTCCCTGAGCCTTGTGGTTGAAAAGGGTGAGATATAGATGCCCCATTTCTGTCCATGAACTCTACAAACACTTGTTCTCTGCACTTTACCCAGTTTCAAGTGTGGGATACCTCCCCTCAAAGTTGTTAGTCAGGGGGGTCCCAGAGATCCTCAAACAATACAGGGTATTGCACTTTTTTGGATGTCTGCAAGAACTTGATGGTAAGACTGAAGACACCACATACTTTGGTCAAGGGACATGGAGAAATCAAACTGGCACTGACCTGGGTTCTTTCACCCTTTTAGCAAGCCTTCATAGTACTGGATAGTATCATACAGGCTTTCAGAGGAGAAAGTCACTAGTACTCTTACCTAGTGTGGACCCTAAGGGCCACAATAATGATCAGCCTTGCAAGATATGCCCATGGGTACAGCAGTGGCATGAATGTTATGGATGTAACCAATCACGTTTTGATTGAACAAGGCCTCCTCCAGAGGAGGAGATTCACATGTGGTATTATAAATCTGGACAAGAATCCATAGCTAGGGATCTAATAGATCTTAGAGTGAACCTTCCATTGTTACAATGCTAAAAGGACATAATACCAAATTGCCTTTTAAGTATATACTCCTATACATATAGATAACTTCACCTATCCGTCCTTATCAGAGAAGCCTCTTGGTGTAGTGTGTTAGTTAATGTGGAGACTCAAACTAGTCTTATCAGAAGTTGGGTGGTAAAATAGTAAATTTCACTTTCGCTATTGGTGGTATAAAAGGTTTTGAAAATAGGGGTGGTAAATTTTTTGGTGGGGGAGGGAAGTGGGTGAAATTATGGTTAAAGACTTAGACTTTCAATGTTAAAGAGTCTGGACCCATTAGAAATTTATCATCATGAAATAAACATGCTGCTACTTATAGAATTTGGAGTACAATTACTTTTCCATTATACAATTCCTTTAGGGTATAATTTTTCTTTTCGATCTCCATGTAAATTTATTTCAATTAGATAAAGAGGAGGGTCTATTATCTGCACACATTTAATTGTAACAATACATTTTAAACTGGTTTCTTAACATTTAAACAGCTACAGGCATATAAGAAAATAAATCTCCAGAATATCTTTTTGGGCATGCATAAATAGTATTCAAATCGATATTTTCCTAAATGCCAACTCATAGAGAGCTTCCTGTGTGGAACAGGCAGCTTGGGGATTTTAGTTCATGACCTCAGGGCATACCATTCATTACCCTGGGGCCAAGAACTCAGCTACAGAACAGTTACTCTGAGTCCACTGTGAGCAGAGCTGGGCTCTGATTTGTTCCTGCAGAAGGGTTGTGAGTGAAACTGTTGGCTCTGCAGGGCTACCCACTCACACTTCAGGTCTGCTCGGGAGTTAATAATGGTGCATTGAGCTGATGCTTTACCTAGTTCTTAAGAAGTACACCCTCTTCTTGCTCAGTGAGTTCCATTTTCTCACAGAAATCCTAGGATTTCACATCTGAGCAAATCCACACATGTACTTTAATTTTGTTCTGTATACATACAGAGCCTCTCTTGGGATTCAGGTCTCGGTTTTATTTGAAAGAGGAAACTTACTTGTAAAAAGGAGGTGCTCTGTTCTTAAAGAGCCATAAACAAGATTTTGCTTTTTAGGTAATTTAGGAGATCTTTGTGTTTGCTACCAATTTTGGGCCTTTGTGTATCTTTTAATTCCTTGCTAATATTGTTATGAGTAAAAGCAAATGAACATTTGTAATGCTGTACAATGCATGCAGAGTAGTTGGCTAGCCAGGCAGACTGCTTACATTGGGAAGGTGGTGGTCTAATTTGAATGGGACAGGACAATGGATATGTATCCACAATAATAAATATACATCATCTATAGTCAGGAGCCAAACCACCTGCTACAAAAATGCAGTATAAATAGTGCAAGGATCTAGGAACTCCATTTAGTGGGGCATACTTTAAAAATGTGGGCATGTGGATTGAGAATGGTAGAGGCATATACTGGACTCTGCTGGGAAACACATGTAGCCAGGTCAAAGAGCTGGGTTTTGATTAAAAACATTAATAATCTATTATAGTTTCTGAACTATGGAGATGTCTTAATGGTAAAAAAGATTTATATGATAGTGGCACAAAGAGCTACTTTGTAGAATGAAACTGTGTGAACATAGAGGAATTAAAAAATACATGAAAATCTGTTTAATAGAGTTTTTAAGGTACTCTGTTTCGCCATTTGAATTATGTCATGTTCAGGTTTACTTAGGGAATACATATTGATTATTCTTGGATATTTACAAGTGCAACAACCAAGAGTAATTGTTTGAATTATTCCTTGAGACCCTTCTGATAACTGCCAATGTTATTCTACAGTGCTCTGTACATACCAGAGTTTAAGATCACCTTTTTGGTTTATTACTATTAATTATTATTGTTATTATTACTTATTATGGTGAAAGACTTTAAATCAATTTATTATACCTACTTTATGAGTGGACTTCTGGAAATTTATGTGACTGTTAATTCAGGATAACATAAAGTTGTTGAAGTAACAAAGCAACTATCAACTGTCAATACTTTCCCACCCTAAGAGTTATTTCTAGTAAATATTTATTTATGCTACATGCCTATTGTGAGTCATCTCAGTGACTTATTGCTACCCTCAGTTCATCATGCACTTTTACCTTTAGCAAGGTAGAGAAAAATGCTTTGTGGACTCCTTATTGTCTCTTACAGCTTCTAATCAGGGGGTACATGTAATTTTTAGTTATGCTTTACTGGCTAAAGGATATCCACCTTGCTATGCCCATCTGTGAAGTAGCAGGGATGAGCTATGCCACCACATATCCCAAATGATGGAAATCAAGATCTGCAGACAGTTCTAATGATCACTACAGGGACAGAGCCCCTTCTCCAAGTCCTCGTGAGTACAGGTCAGACAGAATAATGTCTTTTCAATGAAATTATTTTACTGCACTAAGAATTATTTCATCTACTGCTTAGGTCTAAAGGCTCTTAGGCCCAGAGCAAATTAGAATTTTAATATAAATGACAAGGTGACCCCTAACATGACTGGAATATGATTCTCCATTATGAACTGATAAATGTGAGGAAAGTTTACAAAACTTCTGTCATAGAACTTAGTATCTGATCCACACTTGTGTTCTGGATGTTTGAGTTCTGGGAGGTGAACAGCTTTTAATGTGAACTTGGATGGTGAGAGAATTTACTCTAATATTTAAATAATCATATAAAGATTATATGACTGTATGCAGTTTATTCCAGCACTCAGTGAACTATTATTATTCAGCTAACACCGATAGATGAAGGACAAACAATCAGGGCCCCTGGTGTGTAAGGATCTCTGGATATTTAGCATATGAGGACACAGCATATGATCTTTTAGAGTTTTAAGTAAAAGTACTTAAGTATTAGACAAAGAACCACATTTAAATTTATTTTACAGGTTTTCAGTCACAAAAGATAAAAGATTTATCATTTCAGAACAAAGTTTGGATTCCACCTACTCTATCTTGACATTTTAAATTCTTCAACAAAGCATTTGCTTAAATGGAATTCATAGGTGGTGCATACTATGTATGGCCTGTGGAATATAATCCGGGTAAAGTCTGGACTTCTTACCCTTAGCTACATCTCTGGGTCCCTAGTCAGTGCCTGAGTGCTTCAGTGTTCTGCATCCTCAAGGGTAGCTCCTTCCTAGGAGGGCCTCTGAAATCCATGTGAATACATGAGACATCCAAGTTCAAATCTATGAGAGTGAAAATGAAGTAGCATAAACTTGGCATCTCACCAGTTATTTACATATACTTATCTAGTTAGGCTGTAAAACCATATGCTATCCTTTGCTATGACTTGGGAAGCCTTAAGAACCTGGCTTATATTTCAGTTTCCAACTAAAAAGCTACTATCATTTAAAGAAGAAAGGAAAACCTGACTCATCCAGCTAAATAGAGATAGCAATTTTGTTATTTCTTTCCTGCTCTAATGTTACTGCATCAGTATCAATAATATGAACTTCACAATCTTTATATTTTTGTTGCCATTAGTTTCATTGCTGACAGTTGCAGTAGTCATGAGTCAATAGATGCTAATTTCATGGACTTCTGTATGCTAATATATGTTAAAAGCATTTTAGCTCAAGTTTCAGAAAGAAACTGAAATTTAACCTTGTGAGCCAGTAGCTATTAATGGTATAAAATAGTCTGGGTTCTATCCCTATTTTTAGCTTCCTTTTAAACCTGACTAAAAGTTTCACAGTATTGTGAATAATTAGTGGACACTTTGCAATCACAAGGCTTTTAGAAACTGCAAAGCATCAATGACACTAGAAAGCACCTGGATCTTTGTCATTTCTTTCAGTGTTTGTACCAGACATTTAAGTACTCACTACTACTGAGGTCACATGTACCACCCATGCAAATGTGGCTAGCCTGCACAATTGCTGATTATATTTACCAGAAGCATATCATTAATTTACAAAATATATTATTATTGTATATATATATATATATATATATATATATATATATATATACACTTTTCTAAAACTGACCATTCTGCAATGAATGTTGAATAGTGTCTTCATCAGTACATGAGTGTGCTGTGCACACACAAGCATGCACACTCAGGGACACAGCTTTCTGACAAACTTATGTTAAAGTATCTAAACTGAGTTTCCCCCTGAAATTCTCCACCAGTAAATACAACACTTTCCTCTGCTAACTCCCAGTTGGGCTGCAAAGTAACATTTTTGATCATGCCTGCCATTTCATGTCCTCCTCTAGAGGCTCAAGACCAGGGTTTTAAGGTTGCACACAATCAGCCTTGCTCTCCATTTATGCTCCTATCTAGGCTCTTTCCCCAATGTGCTGCAATGCTATTTTAGGAATTTGCTTTATTTTTAATTCACTATGAGACGTATGTTAAAATAATTATTTGTTTGGGTTTTATTTGATGCAGTTTAAGTACCCTGGGTTCATACATAAACAAACCAAAACCTAACTCAGTATAAGTGATGATTCATTTTCCGGGACCATCAGAACAGCAGGGTGATCTCTAGGCAGGGACAGTCCCTTGGAATGCATTCTCTTCTATGCCTCTTTGTTCTGTATCTTGTAGACTGGTGTTGTCCAATTCATGAGCTGCTGTTTGCTCCAATATGTTCTTTAATGGCTTATGTTCTTTAGCTTGTCTTATAATGGTTATATGAATGCAAGTCAATTCACTTTGATGCCACAGACTAACCCAGGAGATACACAAGACATAGCATACTAACTAGAGATGCCTTAGTGCTCCGAGTAGGCTTCCAGTGTCATTTTATACATACAAATTCAGGTAGATTTATGGAGAAGAGACTTAAGTCTCCAGAATTATTGTGGGCAGAATTAGAGCAACCAAGAAGTGGCATCTAGTTGGTCCAGTAAGGGGACACCTAGGTCATAGATCTTTTCCTTATATTGTTAATCAAGAAATACATCATTTTGCTGTACTGTACATAGGATAGCTAAGCTTACCTATTCACACTTAGATCCAAAAGAAAGATCTTCTCCACTTATTTGAGCTATCTAGCCATTTCAGGCAAATATGTGCTTTAGACAATGAATTATGCAGTAATTTCAATTAATCATTTTGTATTTTACCCAACCTTTTCACGAATACACCATTAGCAAAATGTAGATGGAATAGGTACATGTTTCAGAAACTGAAATCTCCTTTGGATTTCTGTTATTATTCAAGTTGCACCTAGTTTCCTCTGGGAATAAGAAGACTTTGTATACACTATGAATATGGAGCAATTTGCTTATTGTCATTGGCACCTTGCCTAATATTTACTATATTCTCTGGGAAATCCCTTTCATATTTAGGAAGATTACCGATCATTTACAAAGGGATAATATTTGTGTTCTTTGACATTTTTCCCACCTTTAACTCTTGCTTTACAGTAGTGTACTCCAGGTGGAGACATAATATCTCAAAGTCTAGATCAGTTTCCACTGTCAAGGAAGTTAAGAGAAGGTGTACTGGGTGTAACTTTAAGGAACCAGACTTGGTGAGATCCACAGTGTGTTCATGTGCTATCAGGATTTATAACACTCCCAATTAAGTAACAAAGTCACAGTGTGGAAACTCAGAAGGCCTTCAGGATTGTTCCACCCTCTGATTCCCCTGTGTGGACAGTATGAGCTTTATCCACGGAACTTGTCCTTTGCCCATAACTCACTGTACCCTGCATGTGTGATTTAGGAAGGAGGAGATAGAGGTTTTTTTTTATTTTAAAAGTTTTACTTAAGGCTGAAATTGGATATGTAAAGAGAAGGAAGGTTCCTTTTTTCAAGTTGTTTACTCTTTTAGCTCTAAGTAGCATGAATATATTCAACAAAGGAAACTTCAGGGTCTTCCCCAAAAACACTCTTCCAGCAAGTTCTGGAGATTTGAGTCTAATTCAACTGGGTCAATCCCACTGAAAACTTAAGTTAAAAACTCGATAAGATAAATAAACCAAAACATGCAATACGTTCAGAACACTGCTTTCTGAGTAAAACATCATTGTGTGTTTTGAAGGCAGTCTGGATATTTCCTGACACTTGGTATTAAGTTTGCTCATTGCCTCTTGCTGAGCCAGAGTAGCTGCTGGCAGGCAAGATCTAGTCAGAAGTATTCACCGGTCTTTGAAAATACCATCATATCTTTTTGGAGGAAAGACAGTGAACAACACCTTTTTAATTAGAAGGGTACAGTGGACAGAAAAGAAAGAGTAGGCTCAGCCATCCATGTTCTCTTTGAATACGGCATACAGTGGTGACTTCCAAAGCCACCTTTATCTGTATTCTGTTATTTCCTCATTGTTTCCTAAGTCCAATTGTGCTGTATGGCAGTTCTTCATAGAGGCTTATTGTCTTTTACCACCTCATCCACACTATCTCTGCCCAGCACCCTCTCCTCTTTGGCTGTCTCTTGCCTGCTCTAACAGAGATGTAGCCCTTTGTTTCTAGGATGAGTCCAAACTGGCTGAGGGGAAATGCTCATGATGCTTTAATATCCCACGATGAATGTTTCTAGTTTGCATAATTAGGGAATTCAAAGACACTGCAAAGGAGAGACCCTTTAAGAAACACAGGTTAACTACCTGAGACACTAGTTTGTAGGGATGTAGTTTTTCTTACTCTCAGTCAAACACATAGTTGATTTGAATTTTAGGTTTCAATTTATTTTGCTACTTAATTCTTTCCTAAACTGTTTTAGAAGAATTGTATTTGTAGCAGCACAGGCTATTTATTTGTCTTGGTAAATGCTACTTGGACATTATCAGCAAGTACTGAATATCTACGTGAGTTATACTCAATGATCTGTCCTTTATTGTGAGGAGCCGCACTCACATTCGCCATTACAAGATGGCGCTGACATCCGCTGCCGGATCAAGTAAACAACATTTTCTCATGTGCCAAGTGTTTTTCCACTTGCCTAGTCTTGCCTCTCCCATGGCGTCATATAGGGTGATGAGTCCTCCACCTATCCCAGCTGTACACGCATTGCTCGGAGCTTATGAGCCTTTATAAGGGGACAGGATTCTTGGCTCGGGGTCTCCCTAATCAGAAGCTGATCATCTGTCTCTCAAGATGCATTAAAGCTTTACTGCAGAAGGATCCGAGTGTCCTGTGTAGTTCTTGCTGGCGAGACGATCGCGCGGGACACTTTAGGCATTATATGAAAACCATCCTTTATGAAGCATATTTTTAAAGGTTATCTTAAACATGATCTATGTTTGATTGTCTAGCAATTTCACTCTGTGATATAGAAACATTTAAAACATTTATACTTTTGAACAGGAGACATATACTAAATAGTTACACTAAACAGCCAAGATGTCCACCAGTGAGAGAGTAACCAAGTAGGTTGTGTTGTAGTTACACATGGAAGTGATAAGATAAGCATAGTAAATGACTTATAGCAACAGTAGTATAGATGGTTCTTAGCAATGTATATTGAAAATATAATTCCTAAAATTATGTACTAAGTAACATCTGTAGGTTTTAGGGTTGAAAACAATTGACATTAAAAAATAATGATTTAGGAATGGTGCTAAATGCTATACACATACATATATGAAGGGCACCAAGGTAATGGGGGCATGTAATTTCAGGGTAATTATGCCTTTTGGTGGGAGGAAACTGAACCGGTTGAGTTGGGATCATAGACTTGGTAGAGATTAATGCTAAATTCACACCTCTGGTAATTAGTGGTAGATTCACAGATGTTATATTATTAAAACCAACTAGACTAACTAACTAGAAATGGAGAGCAAAGCACAAAGTTCAGCACAACTTCCAGGCTTTGTTGAGCTTAATGAGGACCCAGTGGAAATTTCTTTACCCTCAGACCTGAGGAATCGGAGCCTCTTTTGAAACTGTTGCTTTTCTATTGAATTAAGGATTTTCTGTGCTTTGACTTCTGGCAGGGTTACACTTCAGATTTACAAGCCATCTTTAGTAATTACAGAGAGACCAACATTGTACATTTCTATATCTAACTTGAATCCTTGTTTTACCATATCATTCTATCTTAGCATTTTTTAGTTTTGATTTCTCAAATATAGTATAAAAATCTAATTTTATTACATTATTTTTGTAAGCCTTAAAAATTCACTTCAGCCAGACAGGATAGTAGTAACAAAACATCAGCCTACTATTGGGCAGAAGGCTGCATTGCTGGAGAGAGAGATGGGGCTTGGTCATGGGCTGTTATTGCATGAGGTTCCTGTGTGGCTTCTGCAGCCCATCAGAAGAGAAGTGAGTACCCTTACCAGAATAAGGCTCAGAGAAGTGTGCTATGTGTGCTCTACTAGATTACATATGTTTGTGAAAATGTGATGTTCTTCTTAAGGATGCCCACCACACTGTTGTGGTCATACCCAGCAGCACATGGTTTCACACTGATGTGGTCATACCAAAAAGTACCTGGTTTTTAGAGTTTGTAATAAAGGTACAAAAGATTAAGCTTCATTTTCAGAGAACTTGGCATTTGGCAGAGGTTGAAAAGTCAATGCCCAGAAGAGAATTGTCTTTCTTCTGGGCAGACATGAAATAATCATAAGGATGAGATCTCTGCTACCAGAGCTAATATTTCCTTGAGCCATGATTGCATAATACTAATAGGTTGACTGTTTTAGTGCATAATTGTCCACATTGGAGGCATCATGTAACTAGGAAACCACAGGTTTTCCTTCATGGCTTCCCCTGAAGGTAGTTAACTGTCCAGATTTAAACGTTTGTCATATGGTATAAATATTAGAGAAGCAATATGCCCCATTTGCTAGTTCTTGAGTTTATTTTAGTACATAAGTTAATCAAATAGAATGATACTTCTCAAAACAAATGAAAACAAAACTTTATTTTAAACACAAATTTTATCATTTAAAAGATACTTAGCCTTTTCCTTCACATTGCCATGTATAATATCACTTAGTTTTAAGTGAACAAGTAATTACTAAATGATTTTGGTATGTGAAGCAATGTGGTAGGGAAAGACAAACATGAGTACATTATAGGGATGTGATGGCATAGAGAAGTATAAAGTAGATGTAGTTATAGTTTTTGATAATTAAAGAAGCTCCCTTATTTTCACCCAGTAAGCACATGTTCAGTTTTTCTTGGATTGTTCTAATTTACGTCTCTTAGCATGTCTTGGGATAACTGTTGTTATAGTTATGGGTCACTTGTACTCTCAGAAATTACAGTTATTTGGGTCACTCGTACTCTTAGAAGTATCTTAGTTTCATATATATATGAATAATATATATATATATATTATCTTATTTACGGAGAAAATAGTAATCAAGCTTGTGTTGAAGATTGGATAATTTCAGCATGGTAATTAGATTTGGAGAACTGGAGTTTGAAGACATTAGGGCCATTTAAAGGGCTATCACAAATAGTCATGGTTAGGAAACAATTAAGGTAGTGACAATAGAAATAAAAGTATACTTCAAAGGATAATATAGAAAACATGTCCAGGACAGCCTTCAAAGCCACAGAGAAACCCTGTCTCGAAAAAACAAAAACAAAAAAAGAAAACATGTAACATTTCAGAGGCTAGGGCGATGGCTCAGTTGGTCTCACTGCTCAAGCATGGGGATTCCCAGCATCATGTCAAAAGCCAGGAATGATGAAGCACAGATATAAGCTCAGTGCTGGGGACCATGGAACCAGCAAGCCCATCCAAGCAAAAGAGTGAACTTCAAATTCAGTGGGTGACTCTGTCTCAAACAATAAACTGGAGAGTGATAAAGATTCCCAGAATCAACCTCTGGCTGCCACACATGCATACATAGTCAAGTCCATTTGTAAATACATATGTATACATGCATATAGCACAGAGGAAGAACATACACTATTTCAGAATATGTACAATGAATCTTATTTAGACATAAGGGAAAGAAAACAATGACAGTCACAAGAAAATGGATTGAACTAGAAAGCATTATGTCAATCAAAATAAGGCAGACTAAAAAAAAAACCCTCAACAAAATATCACATGTTTCTTCTCATATGCAGAACCTCAACTTAGTGTGTGTGTACTGAAATTAGAATGGGGACTGTGAGAAGGAAAGATGATATGTTAAGACAGGGGAAGGGTAATGAAATACCTGTGGTGTGAAAGCAAAATGGGACAAATTGGTGAGATGAACAAAACCAGCAAGAGGTGGGAAAGAGATAGGAAAGGTGAGTGGAGAGTGTGAAGGGTAAACGAGAACAGATATTACACACACACACACACACACACACACACACACACACACACACACACACACATATATATATATATATATATATATATATATCCATAATGAAGCCTGTTGCTTTGTATACTAACTTGAAATGAATGAAAATAGACAAAATATGTACTATCTCAAGAAGTTTCTCTTACATTTTTGACCTGTGTGTAGCTTTATTTACTTTAAACAAATAAGGCAGTACATGCCAGGAATCTCAGTCCTTGAGAGATGGAAGCAGGAGGATCAGGAGTTTGATGCCAGCCTTGTCTACACAGTGAGTTTGAGTCAAGTCAGAGCTACATGAGACTCTGTCCCTAATCAATTAATCAATCAAATAAAGAAAAAAATAGATTCAGACAAAATTTCAACCATTTTACAAACATGGATTGATTTCCATGAGTTTGTTCTTAGTGTCCAGAATGATATTCATCTCACCATGTGACTGACTTTAGGGGCACCATTAATAACTTGCTCAACATTGTGAAACATGGAAAGCAATATATTTAACCCCAAATAAATCCTGAGATAACATAAGCCTGTGTCTGCCTGGAGCGTGGCATGTGGTACACAGTTGAGACAGTGTCAGTATGTATGCATCAGGGTGAATGCACTTAGACATTTTATGAGACACCAGCAGTCTTTGGTCTGAACTCGATGGCCAGTAGCTTTAATTCTCAGCTTATTTTTAATATGGCTGGTGTTCAGTGTAAGTAAAAGCTTTGGAAGGCAGCTACAATGCCTTTGAATAAAACAGACATTGAAGGGAAAAGCCTTAAGAGTTTCTTTAGTTCTTCCAACCTAGAAGAAAGGGACAAAGCGATTTTCCTTGACTGCTTAGAGGTCATTAAGTCAGGATGTGTTAGTCAGATTGGTCCTAAAGTTGTAACACTCCTCAAGCACTGAATAGCTCATAAAGTATGTGGTAATGTTAGATTTGTGCTCTCCTGGCCTGCTTTTACCCAAATGGCCTGATTGCTTTTTAAACTGCCTTTTCATGACTATGGCAGGACTAAGAGGCTATTTTGTTCTTTGTAGAATCTCAAGGAAATAGACTTTATTTACTTGTGCAGGGCAGGATCTTCGGAGCCCAAGCAATTATGGAATATAATTATGCCTTGGAAACCATGGTTTTGCTCCAGGACCCATCCCATACCAATGTGCATATATAAGCATGCCCCCTATCTGGCATGGTATTTGCATTTAGGACATGCTTATCTCTCAATATACCTTAAACAATCTCTGGATTACGTATAATACCCAAACACAATATAAACATTATATAAAAAGCTGTTACAGTGTACTGTTTAAGGAAGATGACCTAGAACAAGTCCATATATGTTCAAGATATACAGAATTTGAAGATTGCCAAGTATTTTCAATTTGTGGTAGTTTAATCCATGTAGAACTGGCAAAAATGGAGAACCGAGTGCAATAGAAGATAACAGACACTGTTTCTGAAGTATTTAGGTATTTGGGAGGAGTCTTCTTTTGTTGACTGGACTGGTTATCTGAATGATTCCCGTTCATCTTTTGTGATGCTTGTTGGGCACAGATACAGCTAAAATATCCACCCACGGCTTGCTTCAGTCTTCTCTCAACCTGATCCACTGCTTTGTGATGATGTGGACTTTCTGCTGAGCACACAGATTAAGGATGCTGGGATTTTCCCCACCAATCCTAGACTCCACTTAAGAATATTTATTGACTTATTCCTCAAACTAAATCTCACTTTAATGGTTCAAATGTGTCAAAAATTAAAATAATTGTTCACACTTATCAAACACAGGCAAAAAGTAAAAGTAGAGTTCATTGGAGGAAAATAGCAAAAAGAATGAAAATACATACTCCTTTCTGAGTTCTATCACATGTAGAGATTTTTTACATGGATATTACAAAATGTTCCTGTCAGAAAGGGTTTACTTCTGCCACTTTCCATTGAACTTGCAGTGATGCTTGGACTAGGGTTGGATCCATGCCCTTGTTTGTTTTGATACTTTGATCTCCACCAGGCTCTAGCCCAAACAGCATTTGGAACACAAAAGATAATGAGGCTGGGTTGAGAATGTGCATCATGGAAATGACCTCATCTGTCACTTTCTGGAAAGTTTTTCTTTTTTCTTTTTCTGTATTCCTTGTCACTTTATTCTAATAGGTCCCCAGCAGAGACAGGCTCAGGTTCAATTCTGCATTGGCAAATGTGGAAATCCTGCCATATTCATCCCCTCCAATAGCATACATTGAATTTATTTGGTTCTGGGAAGTAGCGCTTGAGGTGCTTATCATGCAGGATAGCTAAGCAAAGGTGTCTTGGTTTTGCCATGCCTAAAATGAAAACAAACAGGAATTACTGTAGGCCCCTCTAACTGCTCCTTTCACTATTGATAAGATAGTGTATGTTGAAATGTCATGAGGACTGAGATATTCATTTACATAGTGAATTTCCCACCAATAACAAGCTTGCTACTGAAACCCTGAAAATAATTTTTAAAAATCAAATTTAGCAAACATCTTACTAAGTTTTCCCCCCAGCCTTGTGTCTCAGATATGTATTATCATTTGGAAGCTAAAAAGGGCTTCAGGCAGTTGCCTAAATAAATATTCCAGCCTTGTTTGCTTTTGAGTGGATATATGAGCATTTTGGAAAAAAAGCTTAACTGGTGCATAAAACTGTGAGATGCCAGGTTCTGAAACATGTGACCAGAATCTTGGCTTTAAAAATAATTGATTTTGGTTATATCAAAGAGAGATGATTAGACTGTGACTTCTTGTCATGCTCATCCATCAGGCATGTACTAATCCTAACTTTTCAATATTTATTGAGTGGATTAACATTATAGAGGAAGGAAACACTCAAGTGGATAACATGGGGGAATTGGGCAAGTGCTTGTTTTGGTGGGCTCCAGTGCTTCGTGCTAACTGTTGTCCTTAGCAAAGACTGCTCTTGTGCCCACCTCAAATATTACTTTTAATTGGGTATCCTCTCTCCAAAATGAAATGTAGAGCTAAGCAGCCTGTCTTTCTGCTCACCTCTCCAGATATAGAGATGTAATTGTTTCCCATGAATTTGAAAGATGAATGATATTTTTATGTGCTACATAAATAAAACCCACTCATTTTTTTCTAGCATATCACACAGTTCTCATATAATGAAAATGATTGAGACTTGGAAACCAAATACCTTACACAGTAGGCATAAGTGAAGCAAAATGCTGAAGGTATTTAAGGACAGTGTTGGACTGTAAAGAGAGCAGGCATGTGGCTGTGGCAGCCAATCTTGGTTGTCAGTTTGACACACCTGGGAAGAGGGAACAACCTCAGTTGAGGAATTCCCTTTTCATATTGACATGTGGGCATGTCTGTGGGACATTGTCTTGGTTTTTAATTGATGTAGTAGGGCAAGCTCGGTGTGGGTGGTGATACACCTTAGGAGGTGGACTTGGGCTGTATAAAAAAAAGCACAGATGAGCAGGCCAGGGGAAATGAGCCAGGATGCATAGGTTCCCTCCATTATGTCTATTTCAGTTCCTGTCTTGGCTTCCTTTTCTCAGTGACAGGCTGTTTCACATAAGCTGAATAAACCCTTTCATCCACAAGTTCCTTTGAGTCAATGATCGTATCAACAGAGAGGCTAACTAGGTCAATGGGTTATTGGAGAAGATATCCTGGTCAGGATCTCAAGTTTAAAGTCAGAGAGAGACAAAGAGAATCCCTTTTAGTCTGTTTCCTGTGTGTTTCATAATGAAACACTTCTTAAAAGAAAACAAATAGAACTAGATGATGAAGATGGTAGTTTGCAGTAGGCACCAAACATCTTTTCAAGCCTTGTACCAGTAGAACCTATGAGCTAAAAGCCATCATTACCCACACTTCATAGATGAAGATATGGAGGCACAGAAAGATCTACAGCTCAGGGCCTATTACATTTGGAATTTGGGTTACTGAATCTGTAAAGTGCAGCACCTTCTACACTTTAATTTCCACATTATCTCATCCAGTCAGAGCTTCCTTGATGCTGCTGACAGAGCAATGGTTTCAGTTTCAAATCTTGATTTTCATTCTTGCCATTCTATTCTTTTCTACTTGCTTACCAAGTTACTTGTGTTTGCTCATTTTCCATCCATTAGGGAGAACGTGTTAACTTCACGTCACAGCACAGTGGAACAGCATCATTCTGATGAGTTCATGAGCTCTTCTCTCATGGGTAGCAATATGATCTCATCTGAGTCACGATGCACAAATGATTCTGCACAATTATGCTTCATTATCTTGATGTCTTATTTTGCTTAACAAGGTTTAGATTTAGTTATGGCCGAACAGTCGATAAAACTCACAAAGCCTTTAGAATTGCACAGCTCTGGGGGCAAAAGTAAATTATTCTGTAAAAACAACTTCATTAGCATGCCAGACAATCTAGCCACCCAGACGTGGAGGAGTGCAGACACACTCTTCAAACATTGAGAAGGCAGGATGAAGGAAATAATGCTCAAATCTTCTAATGAGACTGTACAGCTATCCATCTATAAATATGGCTTGAACATGATATAATTGTTTGGATTTGGACAGCAGAGTAGGATTACTTATAGGACTTTCTTGTAGATGGTGCACAGATGGCATGTCCATATATTTGTATGCTACTATGCAACAACCTTAATGGACCCACATTTTTTTATGACAGTCAGTATTGAGCTATCTAAAGGCTGTGATAAATCTAATAGCAAATTCACTAAGCAAAAAAGTTGTACCATCATCTCTACTTGGTGATTCTTTTTCTTTTGAGAATTACTGGTGGTAAAGATCAATGAAGCAGGAGAGTTGCCCATTTTACAGTCTTCTCCCCCTTTCAGGTGTTGCTTACTGCATGTCATATCCTGTGCCTGCAGCTTTAACATTTGTGAATCCAAAGTGCCTGGTGACCTCATGAAGGAGATGTTGAGGACCTAAGCCGGTGAGGATGCTATGGCCTCTGGATGACTTTTGTACATATGATTTCTGACTCAAAAATGGTAGTGGAAAGATGGAATAGGAGACAGCTCTTTAAGCAAGAGTGTTCAATTTGCCTAAAGGGAAACAGCATCTCACATAGAAACTGAAGGAAAAGACAATCCCTAGGGAGAGAGCTCTCAGGCTTGGGCTTTGTGTAGTGACGAGGAAGTCATTTACTCCATGTGAGCCCATTTAAAACAAAAGTAAAACTCTGTTCTCTTCAGATCCAATAAATCTTCCATTTTTTTTTTCTGAGACAGGGTTTCTCTGTGTAGTTTTGGAGCCTATCCTGGCACTCTCTCTGGAGACCAGGCTGGCCTCGAACTCACAGTAAATCTTCCAATTTTAAAAACAAAATGTGGTAAGGACTCTACAGAGGTTTGCTGTGAGGACCAAACATGCTGGGTGGAGTGTGCAAATCTGTTCTCACCCAAGCATTGTGCACCGGGTTGTGCTAAGCATTTCAGAGATGAACCATGTGATCCAAATGTGAACTCTCAAGTCAAGCCAATCACACAAAACAAACAACCTCCAAACAAAAAGAATTTGAGAAACTGCCATACTTATTTCTAAAGTGGCTGAACAAGTTTGCATTTCCACCAGCAGTGGAGGAGTGTTCCCTTTTCTCCACATCTTCTCCAGCATAAACTGTCTCTGGTGTTTTTGATTTTAGCCATTCTTACAGGAATAAGATGATATCTCAGAGTTGTTTTGATTTGCATTTCCCTGATGGCTTATGATGTTGAGAAATTTCTGAAGTGTCTTGTAGCCATTTGAGATTCCTGTATTGAAAATTCTCTATTTAGATCTATCTGTACCCCATTTTAAAACTGGATTATTTGGTGCTTTGGTGTTAGCTTTTTGAGTTCTTTGTATATTTTGGAGATCAGCCCTCTGTCAGATGTGGGGTTGGTGAAGATCTTTTCCCATTCCGTGGGCTTCTATTTTGTCCTACTAAATCAGTATGGCAGTTTCTCAGGAAAATGGGAATCAGTCTACCTCAAGATCCAGCAATTTCACTCTTAGGCATATACCCAAAAGAAGCACATTCATATAACAAGGACATATGTTCAACCATGTTCATAGCAGCGTTATTTGTAATAGCCAGAACCTGAAAGCAACCTAGATGCACCTCAGCTGTAGAATGGATGGAGAAAATGTGGTGCATTTACACAATGGAGTACTACTCAGTGGACAAAAAACAATGAAATCTTGAACTTTGCAGGGAATTGGATGGAACTAGAAGAAACCATCCTGAGTGAGGTAACCCTGACACAGGAAGAAAACATGGTATATATCACTTATTTGTGGATATTAGACATGGAGCAAAGGATAACCAGCCTACAATCCACACTGCCAGAGAAGCTAGGAAACAAGGAGGACCCTAAGAGAGACATACATGGATGTTGCCCCCTTCCTGAAGGAGAAAGGGACAAGATTTCCTGAGTAAATTGGTAGCACAGGGGAGGTGGGAGGGTGATAGGAGAAAGGGGAGGGGAGAAGGGGAGAGAGAGAATATGAGGGATCAGGAAAGTCGAGTTGGGGGAAGACAGAGAAGGAGAGCAAGGAAAGAGATACCTTAATAGAGGGAGCCATTATGGGCTTAACGAGAAACATGGCACTAGGGAAATCTCCAGGTATCTACAAGGATGACAGCAACTGAGAATCTAAGCAATAGTGGAGAGGCTACCTTAAATGCCCTTCCCCTATAATGAGATTGATGACTACCTTAAATGCTATCCTAGAACCTTCATCCGGTAGCTGATGAAAGCAGACACCCACAGGTAACTAGTGAGTTGATCTCCTGGAATCTAGTTGTAGAGAGGGAGAAGTGATGGACAAAGGGGTCAAGACTAGGCTGGTGAAACCCACAGAAACAGCTGATCTGAGCAAGTGGAGCTCAAGGACTCCAGTCTGACAGCTGGGGAGTCAGCATAGGACCGAACCAGGTCCCCTGAACATGGGTGTCAGTTGGGAGGCCTAAGCAGTCTATAGGGCCTCTGGCAGTGGAACTAGTATTAATCCCTCGTTCATGGACTTGGGGAGTCCATTGCCTGTGAAGGGATACTCTCTCAGCTTAGATACACAGAGGAGGGCCTAGGCCCTGTCCCAAATGATGTGTCAGAGTCTGATGATCCCCCATGGGAGGCCTCACCCTCCCTGAAGAGTGGATGGGGCATGGGATTGGGGATTGGTTCAGGGGAATGGGAGGATGGGAGGGAGAGGGAACTGGGATTGGTATATAAAATAAGATTGTTTTAATTTAAATAAAAATTAAATAAAAATAATTTGATTATCCAAGACTGAGAATTGTTTTTACAAAGGATGCAATGTTTACCATTTAATAGGATGTTTAGACTACTGGCTTTCTGATTTTGCTGACATTGGGGTTACCCTAGAGCTTTAAAACAATCTGTCTAGAGATTCTGATTTCATTACATATGCCCAGCACTTAATGTGAAAGGAGCCATGGTGCCTTTCAGATTTGACTTCATTGAAAGCACTCTCGAGGCCCCCACCCTCATGCTGTGATATCCTAGATCTGAGGTTGGGATAAGAACTAACAATTCATTTAATTTTACATGTGACTCTGGTGTCTGCATATCATATATGAGAATCAGCACCCAGACTATATAGTGTCATGCTCTTGTCATGTGCTGAGATGTAATCCATGGCATATTTCATGTTTTTCTTGTTAAAAGAAGAAGATAGATTCAAAAGTCTGTTCTTTGCTTGGCTAATAGAAGATTTTCTATAGCTGGGGAAATCAACACTTGTTGTTGTTTTTGGCCACAATATGTGGGCAAATGAACACAATATCACTTGATTAAATAGAGCTGGTAACAGAAATTACATGTCTTATACAAAGGCTGCTTGTTTGCAAGTGTATTAGCTTGAAACTGTCCTCTCAGAATAGAAGACATCATTTGATAGACACCTGGTAAAGCAATGGAGTGTTCAACAAAATGCATTTTTTGAAAGAAACTTTTAGATTTGAAAAGGAACTTGGATTCCTTTTCTCTGCAGATGTCTTTTCAAGCAACAGAATGAATGATTCACCTTTCCAAATCCTTGGTGTCAGAATAGCTAAAGCAACACAGCATAATTTTCAGAAATAGATTCCTATTAAACTTTCACAGCCCGTGGAAGATGCCGTTGTGAAAAGGTACAGGATTGATCATCACATCTTTATTACTTGTAGAGGTTTAGAAGGGCACTCAAGGTTGATTTGGGTGTTAAAATGTATGAAATCTCTCTTCCCAGAAGAGTGTAAATGCTAAATGTACATGAGCATCCCTTGTGGCAGACTCCAGGGTCTCAATCACCTTCAAGTTAGGAAAATGAGGAATCTGTCTTGTCCATTTTTTCCCCACAGGTGGATGGCAAAGAACTCTGCTCATATATAGAGGGATAGCTAATCAATTTTTTGGTCAGAAGTATATTTTGTGGTGAAAGAAAGATAGAAGGCTTTTTGCCAGAGCATTTGTTTCTTCTTGTCATGCAGTGTCAATCACAGATTTCCTGGGAAAAGGTATTTTTTATATATCCATGGAAGTAAAAATAAAAGGAAGTTTCAGTAGAAAATATTTATACCCTTAAATTTGACTTTATACAAAAAGAATAAAATCATCAGTGGATGAACTTGCCTTCATATTGCAGTGGAGTTGATAGATATTAAAGCAAACTTTTGTAGGCTTTTGTTTTCCATTTGGTATTGGATAGGTACTAATCTGTAGGCTTTTTAAAAATATTTTTCCCCTGTCTGGTACAATCTCTCTGTCCTTTTATTCTTCAAGACCCTTGGAGGAACTCAGAGCAGTGCTTATCTGTGGATCTCTGTCTCTGCTTCCATCAGTTACTAGATGAAGGTTCTGTGATGACAATTAGGGAAGTCACCAATTTGCTTACAGTAGATGGTCAGTTTGGACACTCTATCTACTATTACTAGGAGTCTTAGTTGGAGTCATCTTTGTGGGTTCTTGGGGTTTTCCCTAGTATCGGGTTTCTTTCTAATCCCAAAATGCCCCCTATTATGATGTCTCTTTTGTCATTCTCCCCCTCCATACTGCCTCCAACCCACCTCCTGCACCCAGCCCACCCAATCTGCTCCCTGTAGTTCCCATCCTTCCATTCCCCCAATCCTCACCATTTACCTAGAAGATCTTTTTTTACTTCCTCTTCCCAGGGAAACCCATGCATCCTTCCTTGGGCCCTCCTTGTTATCTAGACTCTCTAGGGCTGTGGATTGTAGGTTGGTTATCCTATACTTTACTCCTAATAACCACCTATTTTGTCTTTCTGGTTCTGGGTTACCTCACTCAGAATAATTTTTTTCTAATTTCATCCACTTGCCTGTAAATTTCATGATGCCATCTTTTTTTTTTTTTAACAGCTGAGTAGGACTCCTGTGTAAATATGTCACTTTCTGTCTCCCTTCTTCAGTTTAGGGACATCTATGTTGTTTCCAGGTTCTAGCTATTATGCTAAGAGGAAAGTTCATAGCTCTAAGTGCCCAAATAAAGAGTTAGGAGAAATCTTACACTAGCAACTTAAGGGCACACCTGAAAGCTCTAGAACAAAAAGAAGCAAATTCACCAAGGAGGAGTAGATGGCAGGAAGTAATCAAACTCAGGACTGAAATCAATAACATAGAAACAAAAAGAACAATACAGAGACCCAGTCAGATAAGGATTTGGTTCTTTGACAAAATCAACAAGATTGACAAACTCTTATCCAATCTAACCAAAAGGAAGAGAGAGAATATCCAAATTAACAAAATCAGAAATGAAAAGAGGGACATAACAACAGACAATGAGAAAATCCAGAGAATCTTCAGGTCATACTTAAAAAAGTTTTACTCCACAAAATTGGAAAACTTAAAAGAAATGAACAATTTTCTGGATAGGTTCCACATGCCAAATTAAATCAAACCAGATAAACAATTTAAATAGACCCATTATCCCCAAGGAAATAGAAGCAGTCATTAAAAGTCTCCCTGCCCCCCCCCCAAAAAAAAGCCCAGGGCCAGATGGTTTCAGCTCAGATTTCTACTAAAAATTCAGAGAAGAGCTAATACCAATACTCCTCAAATTGTTCCACACAATAGAATTCTTTTCTGCCTCTCCTCCAGTGTTTCTTTCTCTTTTCTATCCTCCTTCTCCCAGGGCATTTGCTTGGCTTCCTGTCCAGACTTTTCTAATTTTCCCCACCCAACTCTCATGACAGCTCTGTGTACAGAGCACACTGTTTAAGTCCCCTTTGTGTTCCCGAACTCATTATGTTCACATGCTTCCTGCCGCCATCTGGGTAGCTCCTTTATAGGCTCTAGAACTCACAAATGTGATTTTCAGCCGTGTTTGTTCAGTTCCTTGTTTCAAATTTAATTCAGTGTTATTCTATCAACTTGGCTCTGGACTCTTTTTTTGTATTTATTCAAAAGTAAAACAACAATAAAATGCAGGGCATACTTTAAAAACATTTGTTTTATAAGATTATAATTACATCCACTTTTTCTCTTTTTCTTTCCTTTCTGTAAGCCATCCCATATACCCCTCTTTGCTCTTTTGTAAAATTCATGACTCTTTTTAAAAAAAAAAAATGTTTACACACACACACACACACACACACACACACACACACACACACACACACACTCCTAAGTACAACTGCTATATGTTACTTATAACTATGTTTTCAGAGCTGACCATTTGGTATTGGATAACCACTTTTTGTCCTCTTCCCCAGGGAAGACTATTTCTCTCACTCTCAGCATTCCTTAGTTGCCTGTAGTCTTTGTGTAGGGCTGTGGCCTCATCTGCTTTCTCCTATCTGTGTTAGCATGCCTATTGTTTTTTCCTTGTTCAGCTCATGGTTAGGCAGTCATGTTGGTGAGACTTTATGGTAAGTACAGTTTCAATAGCTACATCTACAATACAACCCCTGTACCTAAGGCTCAGGGATCATTGTGGAATCTTTCTGTATATTCCAAACATCTCTTGGTTAGTGAGAGTACTAAATTCAGTTGATACTTATGAAAACAGGGATTATACTTTGTCGCTCAGGGAAAAACAGTAAGAAAATTGTCCTCACATACTAAGTACACATGTAGTCCTCTTTGAATATTTTGATTGACACTGGCTGAGAATGCAGAAGCCTCACTATACTATAAAAGGAATTATTTCTCTTCCCATCTCCAAGCAGGGATTTCATTTTCTCCATTTTTTTTTTTTTTTTTGGTCATGTGTGAGAAGAACCAGGAAAGAAATCTTCAACATTCTTAGGAACAGTATTGGATTAAAGTCTCTTTATTCCAAGCACAGCCGGGTGAAACACAGGCCAGAGCTAGGTTAAGAACCCAGCCAGCGCAGCCAGAACAAAAAGAGCGCGCGGTTCCCGTGCCGCTCTTAAGAAGTCCCCTTTACGTCATCCCGGCTTTCCTTCACCCCGCCCTTATGGGCGAGTCCCCAGGTCCACCTGGTACCTGCCTCAGGACTATTGGGCGGGGCTAGGGTTACTCCCTACAATTCCCCTTTTAGTCTAAGAGAGGATTAAAACTTAATAGTGTAAAATATCCAAAACTAACAATCATAAGGGTGGAATACAAGAATATACAATAATCTGCTATGATACATCCTATGTCTATTCTAGCTAAGTCTTAAAGTCATGTGGAAAAAGTGTCTAACTTGAACACCTTCTTCCAATCCCAACTCTAAACAATAAGAAGGTCATTCTTAACTAGGCTTACACTACCCTAATACACAATAATGGGGAACGGGGGCGTAGCATCTTCTAGGTTACTTCCTGCTGAAACGGGACGAAGATGGTCATGTGGGGGCCCTGTGGAAAAAAAAATGCCAGTACAGGGAAAGTCTCTAGTGAGTTATATCTAGTCCATGTTAGATGATTTGTTTGATTGAAGATCTACGTTGAAATCCTCAACTTGATTGAAGTCGTTACTCGAGGTTCTGGTTGGAGTGTCAGTCGAAACGGAGTGAGTTGAATCCAGTGTAGTCAGGAAGGTGTAGTCCAATTCCTTTTCCGGAGCATGTAGGGATTGCTGTCAGGCTGGGTCTTGATGGCTGTATGGGACTCAAACATAAGTGTCATCAGAGAAATGTTCGCTTGTTTATGTATGTGTACTGGAAAAGGTACCTTGATGAACCTTGACTAACAACGATTCTGAGAGGGTGTAAAAGAAAAGCCAAGAAAAACAAAGATAGTCCTCTTATTCTTTATATATTCTGTATTATAGCAATTGGCTTCTTGATATAACACAGAAACTTTTAAATGTTGTTAAATAACATACTTGGATTTTAGAGTAGGAAAGCCAAACCCAACTCTAAATCCAGTCTCGATTTAGTTGAATAGGGACCAGGAAATAAATAGACATAGAGTTATTCGAGAGACAGCTGTAAATTTTTACCGTATATCACGTTCCTTTTGTTCGATGGTTATAGCTACGTTCTTTCCTTGAGTATCCATACATGTAATGTCCTTTGACTTATAGAGGGCAGTTCCTCAGAAAATACCTGTCAGTCATCCTTGTCGAGGGGGTTGTCTCCTTCAACTCGAATCTTGATCAATTTTGATGGTATCCAAAGATTTTCTTCTCCTGTGGAGACAAATGCAAAACCCCTACCCCAACGTAATACATGTCCAGGTTTCCATACCGAGGTCAGCACATCTTTGTAATACACTGGTTGGTTCAGTTCAGCTGTTTTTTCCGTAGTCCAGTGTCTTTCCGCAGCTGTCTGCCCACTGTCATTGGCATTAAGAAAGTTTAGCGTTAATAAGGCATTATGTAACCTATGTTTGGGGGGTTTTGACTTACCAGCTTGCCTATGGAGCATCTCCTTAAGTGTCCTGTTAGACCTTTCGACGACTGCTTGTCCTGTAGGGTTGTGTGGTATACCTGTGACATGCTTAATGTTATAATATTTGAAAAACTGTTCCATTTTTGTGGAGACATATGCTGGAGCATTGTCAGTTTTTATCTGCGCCGGTATGCCCATAACTGCCATCACCTCCAGTAGGTGTGTAATAACGGAATCAGCCTTTTCAGAGTTGAGAGCAGTAGCCCATTGGAAACCTGAGAATGTGTCAATGGTATGATGCACATATTTCAAATTTCCAAATTCTGTAAAGTGAAAAACATCCATTTGCCAGATCTCATTCCTCCGAAGGCCTTTGGGATTACATCCCGCTGGCAGTGGAGTTTGGTTATAAAAGGAACAAGTAGGACAGTTTCTCACTATCTCCTTGGCTTGTTGCCAAGTGATGGAGAAGTCCTTCTTTAAACCCCTGCTATTTACATGATGCTTTTTATGAAATTCCGAGGCTTCTAGCACAGTGCCAATCAATAAACGATCGATCTCATCATTGCCTTGTGCCAGTGGGCCTGGCAGACCTGTATGGGATCTGATATGCGTAATGTACAGTGGGTTACTTCTGTTTCTGATTGTTTCCTGTAACTGCAAGAACAACGAGGTTAGTTCAGTGTTATCAGGGACAAATTCTGCAGTCTCTATGTGCAAGACGACTCTTTCTGCATATTGGGAATCAGTAACTATATTAAGAGGTTCTGTAAAATCCATGAGCACCATAAGAATTGCATATAATTCTGCTTTCTGTACAGATGTATATGGACTTTGAACTACTTTACTTACCTCACCTGCTTTATAACCAGCCTTACCTGTTTTGTTAGCATCAGTGTAGAAGGTAAGAACTCCAGAAATGGGAGTTTGTCTTACAATGCGTGGAAGAATCCAAACCGTCTTTTTTATGAATTTAATTCTGTCGGTTTTGGGATAGTTGTTACTAATTGTTCCCAAAAAGTCAGTGAGAGCTATTTGCCAATATTCATTATCCTTCCATAGGGAGGAAATCTCATCATTAGTTAAGGGTACTATAATCTCTGCTGGGTCTTTCCCAGTCAACTGACGAAGTCTTAATTTGCCCTTTAAAATCAAATCAGAAATCTTTTCTATATACGTCTTTAACTTTTTGTTCTGCTTATGTGGCAAGAATATCCATTCCAATATAGTGTCTTCCCTCTGCATCAGAATCCCAGAAGGGTATTCTCTGGATGGCAAGATGACCAGAATGCAATCTAGATCAAGGTTTATCCGATCTACATGCGCATCCAATATTCTGTTTTCTACCCATTGTAGCTCTTTTTCTGCTTCAGCCGATAATATTCGTGGACTGTTTAAGTCCTTATCACCTTTTAGTGCCATTTTTAAATGCTTTAAGTCATGTCCCTCCACACCAATGATCGTCTGTAATTGAGATATTTCTCCTAGTAGCTTCTGAAGACTGTTAAGAGTTTGATAACGGTCCCTTCTAATTTGTACCTTTTGAGGTCTGATTCTTTGTAAGTCTATCTTATATCCTAAATAGTTAATAGAATCTCCTCTTTGTATCTTTTCTGGGGCAATTTGTAAACCCCATCTAGGCAGAACCTCCTTCACCATAGTAAACATACGTTCTAAAGTTTCCTCATTAGAATCTGCTAAAAGAATATCATCCATATAATGATAAACAAGAGATTGTGGAAATTGTTTACGAATTATTTCCAAAGGTTGTTGTACAAATTGTTGACACAAGGTAGGGCTGTTTAGCATCCCCTGAGGTAAAACTTTCCATTGGTATCTCCGAACTGGTTGTGAGTTATTAAGAGTTGGCACCGTAAATGCAAACTTTTCTCTATCACTTTCTTGTAATGGTATAGTGAAAAAGCAGTCTTTAAGGTCAATTACTATGATCGGCCATCCTTTAGGTATTAAGGAAGGCAATGGCATTCCAGGCTGTAGAGCGCCCATAGGCTGAATTACCTTATTTATGGCTCTCAGGTCTGTCAGCATTCTCCAGTTACCTGACTTCTTCTTGATGACAAATACAGGAGAATTCCAAGGGCTGGTAGATTGTTCTATGTGACCAGCCTCTAGCTGTTCCTGTACTAACTTTTCTAGAGCCTCTAGCTTTTCAGAGGTCAAAGGCCATTGCCCTATCCAGACCGGTTCGTCTGTAAGCCATTTTAATGGCAGGGCCTTTGGTTCCTCTAAAGGCCTGTCATTTGTATTTAATGTCTGTACAGCCCGGATAGTTGGTAACCATTTTCCATGGCATCTTACCCGATCTTTTCTACTATCCCGCGGTTGTCTAGAATTCGTATCTGACACTGGAGGGATGTTAATTTGAGTATTCCACTGTTGTAATAAATCACGACCCCATAAATTTATAGCAATATCTGCTACGTAAGGTTTCAATATTCCTTTTTGTCCTTCCGGTCCAATACAAACCATCGAGTTAACACTCCGCCGGACCCTAGATAGAGTTCCAATTCCTAAAAATTGTACATTGGCCTCTTTAAGTGGCCAATTCTTAGGCCAACATTTCTGAGTGATAATAGTCACATCAGCTCCAGTGTAAGCCTAGTTAAGAATGACTTTCTTATTGTTTAGAGTTGGGATTGGAAGAAGGTGTTCAAGTTAGACACTTTTTCCACATGACGTTAAGACTTAGCTAGAATAGACATAGGATGTATCATAGCAGATTATTGTATATTCTTGTATTCCACCCTTATGATTGTTAGTTTTGGATATTTTACACTATTAAGTTTTAATCCTCTCTTAGACTAAAAGGGGAATTGTAGGGAGTAACCCTAGCCCCGCCCAATAGTCCTGAGGCAGGTACCAGGTGGACCTGGGGACTCGCCCATAAGGGCGGGGTGAAGGAAAGCCGGGATGACGTAAAGGGGACTTCTTAAGAGCGGCACGGGAACCGCGCGCTCTTTTTGTTCTGGCTGCGCTGGCTGGGTTCTTAACCTAGCTCTGGCCTGTGTTTCACCCGGCTGTGCTTGGAATAAAGAGACTTTAATCCCGGCTAGCTCAGTCGGTAGAGCATGAGACTCTTAATCTCAGGGTCGTGGGTTCGTGCCCCACGTTGGGCGCCAGATATTGGATTAAAGTCTCTTTATTCCAAGCACAGCCGGGTGAAACACAGGCCAGAGCTAGGTTAAGAACCCAGCCAGCGCAGCCAGAACAAAAGAGAGCGCGCGGTTCCCGTGCCGCTCTTAAGAAGTCCCCTTTACGTCATCCCGGCTTTCCTTCACCCCGCCCTTATGGGCGAGTCCCCAGGTCCACCTGGTACCTGCCTCAGGACTATTGGGCGGGGCTAGGGTTACTCCCTAACATGGGACCTGCTTTTATCTCCTAAAAGAACATTCAATGCTACTATCTAGAATTTGCCTTCCCAATTTAGAAGAAAAGGCCCATCCCAGAGGCCTTGGGTTATTTCTCACTTTTAGAAAAATGTTAGCTCCATTTCTAATTCTCCTAGTATGTCTTGTCTCTTTTCAGCAGGGTCTTTCTTTCTCTGGCGAATGAGCTACTAGAGATGTGGTCAATGTTTTCCTTTCAGATGTGCGCTTACAGAGACACACTGCTCCTAACCTGCCCTTGGCTCACGTTCCAAGCGTCCCATACAACATTTCCTTATATCTGTGCTTCCAAAGGCTGTGTTCTTCTGCCCAAAATGTTCTTTTTAAAAAATTACTTCATTTAATTAACATTTTTTCATTTATTTTACATATTTATTATATGTACCACAGTTTCTGCTCCCTCTTCTCCTCCAATTCCTCTGCCTCCACTCCCATCTACCGCTCTCCCCAGCCACTTCTCTTTCATCTCCATCCAGAAAGGAGTAGGCCTCCCGTGGGCTTGAATAAAACATGCCACATCAAGTGGAGGTAGAATCAAGTTCCTCTCCCTGCATAAAGGCTGGGTGAGGTAATCTATCATGTGGAACAGGTTCCCAAAAGCCAGCTAAGGGCCAAGGACAGGTCCTGATCTCCTTGCTAGGAGCCATAGAAACAGACCAAGCTATACAACTGTCACACACATGCAGAGGGCTGAGGTCGGTCCCATGCAGGTTCCCTAACGGTTGGTTCAGAGTCCATGAGTTCCCATGAGCTCAGGTCAGCAGTCTCTGTAGGTTCCTCTGTCTTGACTATGACACTGGCCCCTCCCACTGGCTCATAAAATCCCTCCTCCCTTTCTTCAGGAGGACTCCTAGAGCTCTGCCCAGTGCTTGGCTGAGCATTTCTGCATCTGCTTCCATCAGTTACTGGATAGAGTGTCTCTGATGACAGTTGGGGTAGTCACCAATTTTATTACAGGGAAAGGCCAGTTCACTTACCCTCTCCACTATTGCTAGGAGTCTTAGCTGGGGTCATCCTTGTGCATTCCTGGGAGTTTTCCTGGCACCATGTTTCTCCCTAACTCCTAATTGGTGCTCCCTACCAAGATATCCCTTTCATTACCCTCCTCCTCAGTCCAGCCCTTAACCTAGTAGAATTTGCTGAAGGAGGTAGAGGCAGGAGGATCATGAGTTTGAGGCAAGCCTGGGCTGCCCAGAATCTTTTTCCTCTTGCTTTCTCTGCTCTTTTTCTTTGCCATTCTCTTTTCTGTTAAAGAAAATTTAGTTAATTTTAAAGATGCTAAAAATATAGACATTTTATTTGCACTTAAGGACTTTCTCTGGGTTTCCATAAAGTTAATGTATGGATTTTATTATCACATTGCTGAGTATCCATCCATATATTCTTTTCCATGATAAACCCTGATTCCTATCTCTGTCTTTCTCTCTCTGCCTGCCAAAATACACTCTACTGTTTATAGGATAGATAAAAGAGTGCCTAAATGAATATGTAACAAAATGGAACCTTTTCTGAGTGTGTGTGTGTGTGTGTGTGTGTGTGTGTGTGTGTGTATGCACGTGCACGCGTGCATGCGCATGCACCTGCTTGTGTGTGCATGTGTGTGTATGTGCACATGCATGAAGATGTGATGCTAGGGATTGAAACCAGGACTCTTTGAATGCTAGGCAAGTGTTGTACCACTAAGCCATATCCTCAGACCTTTCCTAAGGTCTCCAGTGTTGCAATAGACATTAAAATATAACTGCAAAGACAAAGTACCTTAGTTTACTGAGTCCCCATCCTCACATCAAAGAGATATCTAATACTTATTTATACATATCTGGGTGAGCTAAACAGAAGCTATGAGAATGAAAAGGTTAATTGGAAACATATGTCCTTACCTTTCAGTATGGTTGTGATCTCATCAATATGTATTTCAATTCACCTGAAATAAAAGCACCTTCTGCCAGCATTTTCAGGGTAAGCATCAGTGGTTCTCAGCCATGGTGTTTGTTCCCTGGCTGTAAGAACATATCTGTAGCAAATGGAAGAGCCCTGTGGGTCATCCATGCAGTTTTACTGCTCTGTGAGGAGATTGTGTATTTCCCCTCTATTCTTCTGTGAACAGTGTAATCAAACATCTCTTCTTTGTTTTCTGAAATTCCTGTGCAATTACAACCAGAGAGGAAATAGAGGAAACATCACCTGAAATAATTTCCAACAGGCTCTTTAGAAGGTTAGAAATGAAAAGAATGGCTGCTGCATGTTGTCTCATGAGACAAAAGGTTTAACTTAGTATAGAGGGTGTTTTTCTTCCCAGTGCATGGGACAGAACTCACACATAGAAGGTAGGTAAGCCCTCTGCCACAGACATAGGTCCTCAGCCTCTGGAGTAGGAGACATTTTAAAAGCAGAACAGCCATATCCATCATTTTATAATGTGATATCATATCAGATCACAAAAGGCACCAACCACCTCAAGTTGATCATAAGTGGGTAGTTAGGAGAGAAATATTTTCTGTTTCTCTTCACTGTACATGCTTTTAAACCTTACACTTTTGTTTTGAGGGTGGTCTCATGCATCCCAGACTTGCTTGAATTTTCTATGTATGACTGTGTTCTTCAGATCCTCCTGCATCCGTCTCCCATGTGTGATTACTGGCATGTGACACTATCCCTTGTTTATGTAATATAGGGTGCTGGGGATCGACTTTAGGGTCTTACACAAGTCAGGCAAACATTCTACCAACTGAGTTGCGTGCCCAGACTTTCACTGTACATGGCTCTAATTAAGAGATTTTCATACAAGTAATGTAATGTATTCTGACCACATCCCTCGCCACAACCCCCCTGTCCTTTTTCTCCCACCCCCTTTTTACCCTAGACTGTATTGCTTGTAGTTTTATGCTACGTATATACATCCGTGGTTTTATCTATTTGTGTAAAATCAGGGTTCACAAATGAGAGAAGACGTGATATTTGTTTTTCTGAGTCTGACTTAATTCACTAAATATGATTCTCTCCGGTTGCATTCATTTCCTGCAAACAACATAATTTTTCTCTGAATTGTGGCAGAATTTGATTTAAGTTATATGTTGGTATAGTTCTGGTGACACTAATGCTCATCTGTCAGTGATAAAAGTGAGCTTCATTCCAAACATCTTCCCTGGGTGAACCCCAGTGGATGAATTGTAACATGCAAATAGAAACTATTCACAGAACACCAGTAAAAATCTGATTTATTTCTATTCCTCACATAAAAGAAGTAGACAGGGTTGGTGGGATGACTCAGTGGCTTAAGGCACTTTCCTGCCAAGTTTTGATGGCATGGGACCCACATGATGGAAGGAGAAAACCACCTCTTAAAAATTGTCTTCTGCCCTTTACATTGATGCTGTAGCATGTAGATGCGTGCGTGCACACACTCATACACACACACACACACACACACACACACACACACACACACACACACACACACACCTCAAGTGAATAAAAATGTATTAAAAGTGATAGAAATAAAAATGAATTAGGCAAAAAACATGCCAAAACAAAATTATGTTTCCCAAAGTAAAATCAACCAGAACCATATTTATCTATTCATGATTAAAATGACAAAAATTTTTCTAAGAAGGTTTTGAAATTTTTATTTTTTCATTATTTTATTTTGTAGTACTTGTGGCAATCAAACTCCCAGCTTTGTGCTTGTCTGAGGTTTTGAGTTATAAAATTTTGATTGTTGTGTATATTTGACTAGTGCTTACTCAATTTTATTCAAATACCATCATGCTGTATGGATATAGCTGAAGAGATTAGCAGACTCCTAGTGTGGTTAACAAGTTATTTTAAGGGTTTGGGGTGACAGTCTTTTCTAATTATCAGATAACAATTATAATTTAGACTTTGTCTAATAACGCTCTCTACCATCCACTGGCAGTCAGGGACCCTTCTCACCATCACTATGGCTGCCTGCAGAATAAATCTAGGCAAGACTGTTGTGTAAATTCATGTCTTTTTTCGTATGTTGGTTGTGGAAGAATGTGTTGCTTGGTAACAGCCCACTATTTGTGTTTCGATCTTTAAGTAAGCATAGTGAAATTCAACAATGGCTACTGCTTCCCAAGAACTTCCTCTCATTAGATACAGAAAATCATCAAAGCAGCAGTTTTCTGCCTGCTACTAGCTCTACAGTCAGTAACAGCCACTGCCTGAATAAGCTTGCAAGTCTTTAAATAGCCTGTATTTGTTGAGTAGTAAGATACCATTTGGTGTCATTTAAATGAATTTCCATTTGTTGATCTGATTTTTAAACTTTTAAAAAAAATCAGCTTACTAGTTCAGTGAGATTTCTGCTTTTTATTAAAGTCATCCCTTGTTCTTTTATGGTGTTGTGTTACATTTACTGAATAGTTTTAGGTTTGTAATTTAGCCATTGTTGTAGATAAAAATGTAAGAATAAGATTCTGCTGTAGGGATAGTGGAACCGAAGAAACCCACTGGGCCTTAAAACAACATGTAGTTTTCAGTCTCCAACACTGTGCTCCCATATGGATGTCAAATCACTCATCCTGAGTGTGTCGTTTCTGCCTGAGTCTGATTTATACATCTCTGGAAGTTGGGCACAGTCCCACTGCCAATGTGAATAATGAAAGTTTTAAGATTTTAGCCAATAGCATCAAGCTGTTTGGTTATATAAGCAAGAATAAAAGGGATTTTGAAATAAATAAGCTTTTTTATTATCACATTAAATATGTATGCTGTAACATAAAATATTTCAAGGTTTTACAATGTGCATACACAAGGCCCTGAAGATGTCTCTTTATATAGTATAAAATCTCATAAAGTGTTCATCTGACCAAAGAATATCCATCTTCCCTTTGTGGTTGGGGAAAGAACTCAGTGTAAAACCGTGTATAATTCGGGCACTTCTTTCCTCAGGGTGCTGTTCTCTGGAATAGTTCACCTTAATGGCCTCCCTCATTTATGTAGTCACTGTACTTTCTTTGATGGATCATGATGACACCGAGAGATGCTTGGAGAAAGATGAGGATGTGGTGGCAGCAAGGTTTAATATATGCAGTCTTCTCCATCACAGAACTACTACTGGAGTCAGCCTACGTCTACATGTTCAGACAGTTTTCCGTATTTGAGACAAGGTTCCAATTATTTAGCCCAAGCTAGCCTTGAACTTGAAATCCTCTTGCTTCTTCCTGAGTGCTGGGTTAGAGATGTGTACCACTATGCCTAGCCCTTTTGCATGTTTTGATTAACTTGGCCAATAAAACTGGAAATTTATCCTAATTCTCACACTAAAATATTGTGAAAAACAAACAAACAAACAAACCTTTATTAAAATGTTAATTGTAGGGCCTGGAGCTCAGTGGTTAAGATCACTGGCTGATCTTATAGAGGACTTGGGTTTGGTTCCCAGCACCCACATGGTGGCTTTAACAAGTTACAACTCCAGTTCCAGGGGATCTGACACTCTCTTCTGATCCCTGTGGGTACCGGGGATGTCTAAGTGCTTAGTATAGTTACATACATTTAGGCACTTGTACACACTCAAAAAATACATCTTTACATTTAAAACTGGGTTAACTCTAGAAAGACTACAGAGAGAGAGAGAGAGAGAGAGAGAGAGAGAGAGAGAGAGAGAGAGAGAGAGATCACACAGAGTTCTCAGTTCCCTATGTGAAAGAATGTTTTATAGACAAAGGGTTCTCATGAGACTTGATTCAACAACTGTTTTGTAGTGCTGTGCTGGATTGGGATGGACCTTAGCAGTGAAAGAGCTTACCCAGCTTGTGCAAGGCCCTGTGTTTGATTTCTAGCATCACAAATCTACTTTAACTAAGTATAAATTCACAATTTTGTTTATATGGGCTGGTGAGATGACTCAGCAGTTTAGAACATGTACTGATGTTGCAGAGGAACCAAGTTCAGTTCCTAACTCTCATGTCTAAGCTCACAACTGTCGGTGACTCAACTCCATTGAGATCTGGCATCTCTGGTCTCTGAGAGCACCTACTCTGTCTCTCTCTCTCTCTCTCTCTCTCTCTCCCTCTCTCTCTCTGCCTCTCTGTCTCTGTCTCTGTCTCTGTCTCTGTCTCTCTCTCTCTGCCTCTCTGTCTCTCTCTCTCTTTGTTTCCCTCTCTCCAAAAGCCAATATTTATAAATAATTTTATTAATGGATGATGGGAATAGATGAGAAACAGAAGTTGGTTATATGCTAATACTACTTGTGGTAACTATTGTAATATTAAAATAATGTGAATTAAGACAATGTCTATATAATTTTGCTAAACTATGAGAAAAGAAACAGGTGACAAACATTGTAGTGCTCACCTATAATACTATGATCTTAGTATTTGGGAAGAAAGCAGGGAGGATTTTTAGTTCAATTTCACCTTCTATCAAAACAAAACAAAATTCTTGGCTTTTTTCTGAAATCTGAGCTAATTTTCCTCTGGTTCTGTGATGACATTCACTAGTAATAGTCTAGAGTTGAATAGTAATAAGAAAACACTAGATCACATTGATAGGTTTCATAATATCAGAAGAATATGTAAGTTGCTAAGGGAGAGGAATAATTGGTAGTACTAGCAAGCAGTAAAGTCCATGAACTGCATTAATTATCAGACTGTTAATATATCCACAGTGGTGAAATAGTGGCACTTCTGTCTTGGAGGTAATCAATAGCTGTATCATTGGATTTAAAACTTGTACAACAGTAGGAATTAATCTCTGGTACCATAAACCTAGCCAACTACCCATGGTTGGAGCGGTCATAGATAAAGAGGAGGGCCTAATACTGGCACTTTCTGAAAACAGTAAATTTCTATCTTATCCTTTCACTCAGGTAAATGTTGCTTATCAAAGAAACCTCTTATTGCAATAGATGGAGATGATTACAGAGATCCACAACTGGTTAAAATACAGACGTGTTTTGACTGTGGTGTGCTGAATGCTAATTGATACATCTCCAATGAAAGTTAGGGCTCAGGGAAAAATCACAGAAGGTGAGGTCACGTCTTCATGCATGTTATACAAATAAAGCTACATTGACTCAGTAGGTTGCATGTCCATAAACATACGTATATACATACATTCATACATACATATAAGTATATCTGTAACAATAATAATTTAGGAGTGGAATATGGGAGAAGTTGGAAGGGGAGAGGGAGGGAGCGATGTAGATTGCTATGTTCATGTGAGAAGTCCTCAAAAATTATTAAAGGACAGTAACAATAACAAAAGAAAACATTCAAGAGAAAAATGCCTAATGATGCTTAAGGAAATAATGGTTGACAACCAATTTGGCTGATTAATTACATCCTTTCCTTGACCATGGCCTCAGCAACTTAGTTTGCTAAATTTGAACAACTGTTCTTACAAAAACACTATTAGTAAGAAAGTTAATGTTGGAGAACAAAGAAGCACTCCAGTCCATTTAATACTTTGATATACCCACACTTACATTTATAAATAGTATGTGGCATTTTGTTTGTGCTTAAGGCACATAAAACAATATGCATACATACTCTCCCCCTTAGGTTAGGGTTTATTTCTATTGACATCATATATGTATACATAAACATACATTTATATTCTCTTTTTCTTTCCTCCCTCCTCTCTCTCTCTCTCTGAGACAGGGTTTCTTTGTGTGATCTTGGAACTCTCAGATCAGGCTGGCCTCAAACTCCCAGAGATCCACCTCTCTCAGCCTCCCAAGTGTTGTGATTAAAGATGTGTGCCAACATGCCCAGCCTTTTCCTCTATTTCTTTTTTTTAAAATTTCTTTATTATTTCTAGTTAGGGAACAAGCTTGTTTCACATGTAAGTCCCTTCTCCCTCTTCCTCCCCTCACCCTCATCCCTCCTCCCCCACCCCAGCCTACCCCCCCCCCATCCACCCACCACTCCTCAGCAGGGTAGGGCCCTCAACGGGGGCTCAGCAAAGCCCACCAAATCTTCCTGTGCTGGTCCTAGGCCCTTACCCATGTGTCCAGGGCCAGAGTGTAACCCTTCACATGGGATGGGCTCTCAAAGTCCCTTCTTGCAACAGGGAAAAATACTAATCCAACACCAGAGGCTCCCTGGAGTGCAGAGGCCTCCTTATTCATGTTCAGGGGTCTGGATCAGTCTTGTATTGGCCTCCCGGACAGCATCTGGGGTCGATGTGCTCTCCCTTGTTCAGGCCAATTGTTCCTGTGGGTTTTGCCAACCTGGTATAGACTCCTTCGTTCTTCATTTCTCCCTGTCTTCAACTAAATTCCCGATTTCAGTTCATTGTATATCTGTGGATGTCTGTCTCTGCTTCCATCGGCCACTGGATGAGGGCTCGAGGATGGCATAAAGAGAAGTCATCAATCTCATTTTAGGGGGAGGGCTTTTATTTAGGTTATCCTCTCCACCATTGCCTGGATTGTCAGATCGTGTCATCCTTGTAGGTCTCTGGAGATTTCCCTGGTTCCAGATCTCTTCTCGGACCTATAGTGGCTCCCTCCCTCTGATATGGTATCTCTCATCCTGCTCTCTCTCCTCTATTTTTCCCCCAACTCAATATTTCTGCCCCTCATTTCCTCTCCTCTACTCCTCTTCTCTTGCTCTTATTGTAGCAGCTCCCTCCTCCCTACCCTCATGCTCCCAATTAGTTCAGGAGTTCATGCCACTTCCATTCCTGGGGACCATTTATCCCTTAGAGTCCTTCATGTTTCCTAGTTTCTTTGGTGAAGAGGATTATAGGCTGGTAATCCTTTGCTCTATGTCTAAAATTCATATATGAGTGAGTACATACCATGTTTGTCTTTTTGTGACTGGGTTACCTCACTCAGGATGGTTTCTTCTAGTTCCATCCATTTGCCTGCAAATTTCAAGATTCCATTGCTTTTTTCTGCTGAGTAGTACTCCATTGTATAAATGTACCACATTTTCTCAATCCATTCTTCAGTTGAGGGGCATCTAGGTTGCTTCCAGGTTCTGGCTATTACAAACAATGCTGCTATGAACATGGTTGAACATATGTCCTTGTTGTATGGACATGCATTATTTGGGTATATACCCAAGAGAGGAATGGCTGGATCTTGAGGTAGACTGATTCCCATTTTTCTGAGCAACCACCATACTGATTTCCAGAGTGGTCTTACAAGTTCACACTCCCACCAGCAATGGAGGAGTGTTCCTTTTTCTCCACATCCTCTCCAGCATAGATTGTCATTGGTATTTTTGATTTTAGCCATTCTGACAGGTGTGAGGTGGTATCTCAGAATTGTTTTGAGTTGCATTTCTCTGATGGCCAATGATTTTGAGCACTTTCTTAAGTGTCTTTCAGCCATTTCAGATTCCTCTGTTGAGAATTCTCTATTTAGTTCTGCACCACACTTTTTAATTTCATTGTTTGGTGTTTTGGTGGCTAGCTTCTTGAGCTCCTTATATATTTTGGAAATCAGTCCTCTGTCAGATTTGGGATCGGTGAAGATTTTTTCCCATTCTGTGGGTGGTCATTTTGTCCTACTGACTGTTTCCTTTGTCTTGCAGAAGCTTCCGAGTTTCAGGACGTCCCATTTATTAATTGCAGACCTCAATGTCTGTGCTACTGGTGTAATGTTCAGGAAGCCGTCTCCTGTGCCAATTTGTTCAAGGGTAATTCCCACTTTCTGTTCTAGAAGATTCAGTGTGGCTGGATTTATGCTGAGATCTTTGATCCATTTGCACTTAAGTTTTGTGCATGGTGACAAGTATGGATCTATCTGCAATTTTCTGCATGTCTGAATCCAATTGTACCAGCAACATTTGTTGAAGATGCTATCTTTTTTTCCATTGTATAGATTTAGCACCTTTGTCAAAAATAAGGTATCCATAGGTGTGTGGGTCAATATCAGGGTTTTCAATTCTATTACATTGGTCTATCTGTCTATTTTTGTGCCAATACCAAGCTGTTTTCAGAACTATGGCTCTATAGTAGAGCTTGAAGTTGGGGATGGTGATGCCTCCAGAAGATCCTTTATTGTAAAGAGTTGTTTTGGCTATCCTGGGTTTTTTATTTTTCCATATAAAGTTGAGTATTTTTCTTTCAATGTCTGTGAAAAACTGTGTTGGGATTTTGATGGGGATTGCATTGAATCTGTAGATTGCTTTTGGCAGGATTGCCATTTTTCTATGTTAATTCTACCTCTCCAAGAGCATGGGAGATCTTTCCATTTTCTGGTATCTTCTTTAATTTCTTTCTTTAAAGTCTCAAAGTTCTTATTTTACAGGTCTTTTACTTTTTTTGCTTAGTGTTACCCCAAGATATTTTATGTTGCTTGTGGATATTGTGAAAGGTGATGTTTCCCTGATTTCTTTCTCATTGGATTTATCATCTGTGTATAGTAGGGCTACTCATTTTTTTGAGTTAATTTTGTATCCTGCTACCTTGCTGAAGGTGTTTATCAGCCGTAGGAGTTCCCTGGTAGAGTTTTTCCAGTCACTAATGTAGACTATCATGTCATCTGCAAATAGTGAAAGTTTGACTTCATCCTTTCCAATTTGTATCCCATTGATCCCATTTTCTTGTCTTATTGCTCTAGCCAGAACTTCAAGTACAATATTGAAGAGATATGGAGAAAGTGGACATCCTTGTCTTGTTCCTGATTTTAGAGGAAATCCTTTGAGTTTCTCTCCATTTAGTTTGATGTTGGCTATTGGTTTGGTGTATATTGCGTTTATCATGTTTAGATATTTTCCTGTTATTCCTGTTCTCTCCAAGATCTTTATCATGAAGGGATGTTGGATTTTGTCAAAGGCTTTTTCAGCATCTAGTGAGATGATCATGTGGTTTTTCTTTTTCAGTTTGTTTATATGGTGGATTACATTGATGGTTTTTCGTATGTTGAACCATCCTTGCATCCCTGGGATGAAGCCTACTTGATCGTGGTGGATGATTTTTCTGATATGTTCTTGGATTCGATTAGCCAATATTTTATTGAGTATTTTAGCATCAATGTTCATGAGGGATATAGGTCTGTAGTTCTCTTTCTTAGTCTTATCTTTGTGTGGCTTGGGTATCAAAGTGATTGTAGCCTCGTAGAAAGAGTTTGGCAATATCCCATCTGCTTCTATTGTGCGGAACAGTTTGAGGAGTACTGGAATTAGCTCTTGTTTGAATTTCTGGTAGAATTCTGCAGTGAAGCCATCTGGCCCTGGGCTTTTTTTGGTTGGGAGGCTTTTGATGACTGCTTCTATTTCATTAGGGGTTATAGGTCGATTTAAACTGTTTATCTGATCTTGATTTAATTTTGGTAAGTGATATTTATCCAGAAAGCGATCCATTTCCTTTAGATTTTCCAATTTTGTGGAGTACAGGTTTTCAAAGTATGACCTGAAGATTCTCTGGATTTCCACAGTATCCGTTGTTATATCCCCCTTTCATTTCTGATTTTCTTAATTAGCATGCTCTCTCTCTGCCTTTTGGTTAGTTTGGCTAGAGGTTTGTCTATCTTATTCATCTTCTCAAAGAACCAACTCGTTGTTTCATTGATTCTTTGTACTGTTTTCCTAGTTTCTACTTTGTTGATTTCGGCTCTCAGGTTGATTATTTCCTGGCGTCTACTCCTCCTTGGTGTGTTTGCTTCTTTTTGCTCTAAAGCTTTCAGTTGTTCTGTCAATTCTCTAATGTGATTTCCTCCAGTTTCTTCATGTGGGCACTTAGTGCTATGAACTTCCCTCTTAGCACTGCTTTCAGAGTGTCCCATAAGTTTGGGTATGTTGTGTCTACATTCTCATTAAATTCTAGGAAGTCTTTAATTTCTTTTTTTATTTCTTCCTCAACCCAGGAATGGTGCAATTGGGTGTTATTCATTTTCCACACAAATGTAGGTTTTCTGCAATTCGTATTGCTGTTGAATTCTAGCTTTAATGCATGGTGGTCTGACAAGATACAGAGGGTTACTTCAATTCTTTTGTAACTGTGGAGGTTTGCTTTGCTGCCAACTATGTGGTCAATTTTTGAGAAGGTTCCATATGATGCTGAGAAGAAGGTATACTCTTTTGTGTTTGGATGGAATATTCTATAGATATCTGTTAAACCCAGTTGGGTCATAACTTCTGTCAGCTCCTTTGTTTCTTTGTTAAGTTTCTGTCTGGTGGTCCTGTCTAGTGGTGTAAGGGGGGTGTTGAAGTCTCCTACTATAAGTGTGTGGTTTGAGCTTTAGTAATGTTTCTTTTACAAAAGTGGTTGCTTTCGTATTTGGGGCATAGATGTTCAGGATTGAGACTTCATCTTGATGGACTTTTCCTGTGGTGAGTATGAAATGCCCTTCTTCATCTCTTTTGATTGCTTTTAGTTTAAAGTCTAATTTGTTAGATATTAGGATTGCTACCCCAGCTTGTTTCTTGAGCCCATTTGATTGGAATTTTTTTTCCCATCCTTTTACTCCGAGGTATCATCTGTCTTTGAAATTGAGGTGTGTTTCTTGTAAACAGCAGAAGGATGGATTCTGTCTTCGTATCCATTCTGTTAGCCTATATCTTTTTATGGGTAAGTTAAGACCATTGACATTTAGGGATATTCATGTCCATTGTTCATTGGTTCTTCTTTGTTTTGTATTTATTGTTGGTGGTGTCATTGCAAGTGGATTTTGGCCTCCTGTTTGTTTTTGTATTTGGTAAAATTAGATTTTCTATTTCCAGTGTTTTTGTGAGTGTAGTTATGTTCCTTGGGTTGGAGTTTTCCTTCCAGAACCTTCTGTAGTGCTGGATTTGTGGTTATGTATTGTTTAAATCTGTTTTTGTTATGGAATATCTTGTTTTCTCCATCTACAGTGATTGAAAGTTTTGCTGGGTACAGTAGTCTGGGTTGACATCCATGCTCCCTTAGTGCTTGTAGGGTATCTATCCAAGACCTTCTGGCTTTCAGAGTTTCCATTGAGAAGTCGGGTGTGATTCTGATTGGTTTGCCTTTATATGTTACTTGGCCTTTTTCCTTTGCTGCTCTTAATATTTTCTCTTTATTCTGTAGATTTGGTGTTTTGATTATTATGTGTCAGGGGGACTTCTTTTTGTGGTCCAGTCTGTATGGTGTTCTGTAAGCTTCTTGTATTTTCATAGGCATATCCTTCCATAGGTTCGGGATGTTTTCTTCTATGATTTTGTTGAATATGTTTTCTGTACCTTTGAGCAGTGTTTCTTCACCTTCTTCTATACCTATTATTCTTAGGTTTGGCCTTTTTATGGTGTCCTATATTTCCTGGATATTTTGTGTTAGGGATTTGTTGGACTTGAGGTTTTCTTTGGTTGATGCATGTATATCCTCTTCCATCTAGCGAGTCTTCAATATCTGAGATTCTCTCTTCCATCTCTTGAATTCTATTGGTTATACTCACATCTTTAGTTCCTGATCATTTATCCAGCCTTTCCATTTCCAGCATTGCCTCATTCTGTGTTTTCTTTATTGTGTCTTTTTCAGCTTTCATGCTTTGAACTGTTTCAAGAACTTCCTTCACTTGTTTGGATGTTTTTTCTTGGGTTCCTTTAGATTCTTTAAGAGATTGTTTATTTCTTGAATTTTTTGGTTTGTGTTTTCCTCCATTTCGTGCAATTTTTGCTTGCTTTTTCTTGTATTTCTTTAAGGGATTTTCTTGTTTCCTCTTTAAAGGTCTCTATCATCTTGCTGAGATAATTTTTGAGGTCCATCTCATCTTCATGCTCTGTGTTGGGCTTTTCAGATCTTGCTGGAGTGGAGTCCCTAGATTCTGGTGGTGTCATATTGGTCTTTCTGTTGTTGAGTGAAATCTTATTCTGTCTTCTTCCCATATCTTCTTTTAGTGGGTGCAGATGGGGTCTCTCTATCTCCTCTTGTGACCCAGTGGTGTGTGGGGGCCAGGAATTCAATGTCCACAACTCTGGATGGTCTTGCCTCTCCTGGTAGTCTCCTCACTCGTTGTGGATCGGTTGGCAGAAAGGGATGTGTTTCCAGATTCAGGGAGCTCTCCTTGTCTGTGCGTGTCTACCCCAATCCGGCAGGCACAGGCGTGGTGGTGGTGGTGGTGGTGGGGTGGTCGGGGTGAGTGATGGTTTGGGTGGGGGTTTGGTAAGGGCAGAGGCTCACTCACCATGTTCCTGGGTCAGTCGGCGAAAAGGATGGAAGAGTGGGGTGTTACCAGATTCAGGGAGCAGGGAGCTCCTCCCTGCCTGGGTGTGTCTACTCCAAGCTAGCAGGCGCAGGCGGCGGCGGCGGCGGGGGGGGTTCAGGGTGAGTGATGTTTTGGGTGGGAGTTGGGTAAGGGCAGAGACTCACTCACCTAGTTCCTGGGTCAGTCGGCAGAAAGGGCTCCACTATTTCTTTTTTTTTATTTTTTTATTTTTTTATTTTTTTATTTTATTAGTTCTAGTTAGGGAACAAGCTTATTTCAAGTCCCTTCTCCCTCTCCCTCCCCTCACCCCCAACCCTCCTCCCCCACCCCCAGTCTACCCCCCACCCCATCCACCCACCACTCCCCAGGCAGGGTAGGGCCCTCAACGGGGGCTCAGCAAAGTCCACCAAGTCTTCCTATGCTGGTCCTGGGCCCTTCTCCATGTGTCCAGGGCCAGAGTGTAACCCTTCACATGGGATGGGCTCTCAAATTCCCTTCTTGCACCAGGGAAAAATACTAATCCATCATCAGAGGCTCCCTGGAGTGCAGAGGCCTCCTTATTGACATCCATGTTCAGGGGTCTGGATCAGTCTTGTACTGGCCTCCCAGACAGCATCTGGGGTCGATGTGCTCTCCCTTGTTCAGGTCAACTGTTCCTGTGGGTTTCTCCAACCTGGTACAGACCCCTTCGTTCTTCATTTCTCCCTGTCTTCAACTAAATTCCCAATTTCGGCTCATTGTATATCTGTGGATGTCTGTCTCTGCTTCCATCAGCCACTGGATGAGGGCTCTAGGATGGCATAAAGAGAAGTCATCAATCTCATTTTAGGGGGAGGGCTTTTAGGTTATCCTCTCCATCATTGCCTGGATTGTCAGATCGTGTCATCCTTGTAGGTCTCTGGAGATCTCCCTGGTTCCAGATCTCTTCTCAGGCCTATAGTGGCTCCCTCTGATATCGTATCTCTCATCCTGCTCTCTTTCCTCTATTCTTCCCCCAACTCAATGTTTCTGCCCCTCCATTTCCTCTCCTCTTCTCCTCTTCTCTTGCTCTTATTGTAGCATCTCCTTTCCCCCCCTACCCTCATGCCCCCAATTAGTTCGGGAGTTCATGCCACTTCCATTCCTGGGGACCATTTATCCCTTAGAGTCCTTCATGTTTCCTAGTTTCTTTGGTGAAGAGCATTATAGACTGGTAATCCTTTGCTCTATGTCTAAAATTCACATACGAGTGAGTACATACCATGTTTGTCTTTTTGTGACTGGGTTACCTCACTCGGGATGGTTTCCTCTAGTTCCATCCATTTGCCTGCGAATTTCGAGATTCCATTGCTTTTTTCTGCTCAGTAGTACTACATTGTATAGATGTGCCACATTTTCTCAATCCATTCTTCAGTAGAGGGGCATCTAGGTTGCTTACAGGTTCTGGCTATTTCTTAAAGATTAAAAAAATGGAAATTCATTCTGTGTTTCTGGAAATATGGTATCAGTTTTCTCTCTCAGTCTAATACCGTATCTGCCTTTGTATAAAGCAACACCTTAGTTTTGGGGAGAGAACCATATGGTTGTTTAGAAGACATAGTGGATGGCTGTGACTAGTTTTGGCATTCTATACTCAGCAAAAATGGGTCTTCCCATCTCCTCAGGACCTTTACATTCCCTTGATCTTTGACCAGTCTCTCGTTTGGTCCATTTCCTTCTTTGCCAAGCAGTTTCTTTTAACAACCTCGCCACCATGGTCTGAGTCCTTCTTCCTATTCTGTCCTATGATTCAGGACTCAAAAGATGCTCATGGACCCTACGGCATTCCTGGCCTCTGCTATTCCTGTCTGTTTCTCTCTTTGAATTCTTTTCTCTGCCTGAAGTACCTATGATGTAGCTGTACAGTAATTACTGCTGTGGCTGGATCCACTAATTGTTTATTCTTTTTATGCTTTCCTCAGTGGACCATAATTTTTAGTGACCATTTTTGCATATGAAAATCAAATGATAAAAAGAAACAGATAAATTGAGAAGATGGATTTCGAGTAGAGAGACTGGACACAGAAATATCTGAAGAAGTGTTAATTAATTATTATGAAAATATAAATGTGTTTAAATAGTAGAATTTATTTTCCTGTCTTATTTCTTTATATTTTATTTTTGTTTAGGCTGACAAAGAACAGGGAAGTACTTTCTGATCCATTGTTCTTCGTCACTATTGGGGGTGATCAGGAGGCTAGACAGAATATCTTATTGAAAGAGGCAGTTGGAGAAGTGAAGAATGTGATTTAATCCCTGTAAGTATACGATAGATCCCGTCAATCTGAGAGCCATGGATGCAGCTGCTGTGATGAAAATACAACAGCACTTAGGAAAAGTATGTCTGGAAGTCTTGTTCTTGGAGTTTTTAAAAAAGATGTGAGGGCTACATGCAATTAGGATGAATTTCATTCATATTTTACAATTCTATGACTTATTCTTTAAAGAACAAATACTATCTTGGGCTAAGTATAAGAAAATGAATTCGTTTGCACCGGTGTCATAAAATTTTGTTATAATTGCATTTTTTTTTCTGGTGACCTTTCAGCTATGATAACGTTTGAAGTTGGCTTTCCAAATGGACGAGTTGCAATTATAAGGCAATAGTTATAATAGCTCAGGTCACAGGTGAAATAATAGAATATCATTAACAATGACATTTGATTGTTTCTTATTTTATATTCCAGATTATATGTCAAATTTCTCATGAAATCAGAGAGCATAGGGAATCATTATTACTGGGGTTGATGGTACTGCAGTTTTATTACCACATAATTAATTAGAATTTAGTATGGAGAGGTTTCACCTTAATCTTAGAGGTTTGCATCATTTTAAAGATTTCTACAAGGAGAAGCAAGGGAACCATTCAGGCAATTCAGGAGATGGGAATCTTATCCATGCAAATGGATCTTGGACCTTTACTACTATTCGATTTGTTACAACACTATTATATACTAAAAATTAGAAACCTCCCAAATCACTGAAATAAAATTCTCTTGAATTTCCCAATTAAGGAAGTGTGTGTGTGTGTGGGGGGTATTCATGTTGTGTCATGTGTATGGAGATGCCTGTTAAGGTCAGAAGAAGGTATCACATCCCTTGGAGCTGGAGTTACAGATGATGGTTAGTCACCAGATTTGGGTGCTGGGATTGAAGAGTGGCAAGCACTCTTAACCACTGAGCTATCTCTCCAGTCCCACAATTTTCCAATTTTTAAATCCTGTGTTTGCAGTTTTATTTCCATATAGTCTTTCCTTTTTCTGGTTACCCTTAAAAAAAAAAGACAAAACAAAACACAACTCTCTGTGGCTCTAGAGCAGCCAGAGTTTGTGTCCATGGCTCATGTTGCCACCAAAGGCTATATGTATACCTGGGATCTAGCAACAACCTGTGGCCATGTTGGTGTTCAAGGGCTATGCTACCATTGGGGCCGTGCTAATCTGAGTGGGCTGTGCTTCCAGCCAGGCCCATGGTGACCTCATGACCTGAATTGCTGCCTGGGGCCATGTCTGGGTCAGTGGCTCTGCAATAGCCAGGGTCTAAGTTGAGGTCTGTGACTCTTGTCAAGGGCCGTGTCAATGTCCAGGGTCTGGTCAGCCACCTGAGACCATATTGGTGTCTGAGGGCCATGCTGATCTGGGTCCATCGTGATGTCTAGGCTCTGGCTGCTGTCGAGGGCTGTGTCTGGGACTGTGGTCCTGCTGCAGTTGGGGTCTGTGTTGATGTCCATGGCTTGTGTTACCATAAAGGGCCATAAGAAGCACACATGTTGAAATCTGAGGGCAGTGCTGAGCTGGCCCTGCCCTTTACTGGTCCTGAGTGGGATTGCTGGTCCTGCTTCTTACTGTATCAGGAGAAGATACTCATGGGAGGGCTGGCTCCCACACCAGGGAGAGATGGCCCTACCCAGCACCACTGGCAAGGGAGTGCAGGCCCTGATGACAAGGGGGTAGAAGATATGGCTCTGCTCCTGCTAAAAAGAATTAAAAACATGAAGTTTTATATAGAGTAACAAGCCTTTCAGAAATGCAGATTTATATGAATATCAAAGAAAAAACACACTTAATGCTTTTTCCCATCATTTGATTTTATGATATATTATTGGATCAGAAACTCATGGTGTGGTATTTTGTTTTGTTTTCAGATAATCCACTTAGTCATCATGTTTAATGAGATGTTATTATAATTTCATGTTTTGTCTTCAGCAACCTGAGTCTATGTCTTTTGGGGTGAATCAGATTTCAGTGTCTAGAAGATGTATGTGGGTTTGTGTGGGTACCTGTGTGTTGGTTTTATTGCGCAATGTTTTGCTGTGATTAAGATCTTGGACTGCATCCTTGATGAAAAAAAATTTCTGGATTCATAGAGGCAGTTACAGACCTCTTGCATTATTGTTAAATCTAATGCTTTAATGTAGAACAAACTACTTCTTAATCTTTCCATACATAGTTGGAATTCATTTTCTTCCAGAAAAAAGAAAGAAGGAGAAAAGTTTCATCAAGTATGTGAATGAATATATAATGTGACATTTTACATTTTTTATTGACATTTAGGCTTTGGAAGTGTCTAAGCTTGTTTAATTTGCTATTAAATGAAAAATGTACTGTTTTTTAAAACAGTTACAGCATTACATTGCACCCATATAGCTTCATGCTTGTCTTATCAAGAGCAAGATATTAAGAGGATTTATAATGTACATGGAAATGTCAACTGTGGTGCTCTGATGTTTCAACGAATGTTTATTCCTCAATCATTATTCAGTGGTTGCCTTTAGTTCAGGATTACATCTTTAACATCACCAGAAAAAATTTAGATAGAAACATGAAGAATATAATAACTCATTATAATTCCTTAGGGTTGTGTGGATTGACAGGATATGCACTTGCTTACTTTGCACGTCTTTATTCTATGGCAGATAGATTCACTTCTACCATCAATTTGATCACTCTGCTCAAATCAGTGAATTCTATTAAAAGGGAATATAAAGATACCTAGGTTTATGGCTATGGGAAGACATATGTTGAGGCTTGTTGTTGCTTGATAGAATGACAACATAGAAGAAAGTGAAGGAGACTCTAAAATAAAAGCACATTAGGCCTCTGAGTGGCTGAGTAGGGTGTCTAACAATCCACGGAAGCACTCTACATGAGAGTATTGTTTTTAATGTTTTTTTATATTGAAATAAAATTATATCACGCCCTCCTTCCATTTTCTCCCTCTTGCCCTTACAAGCTACTTTCTCTGGAAGTCTAGCTGTGTCTCCCAACTCTCAAGTGTATAGCCTCTTTGGGGGGGCACTGTATTTGTCACACACACACACACACACACACACACACACACACACACACACACACACACACACACAGCCAAGATATGTGTAAATACAACCTGCTGCATCTGTTTTTGTGTATATGGTTTTAAGGGGCCATACTGTGCAACCAATAAGGGGGAGACTTATTCTTATCCCAGCAGTCAATAGATGCTTGTAGTTCTTTGTCTAAGGGTGGGACCCTGGAGAATTTCCCCTTTTTCATTTTAACATGTCTTTTAATAATGCTGTTGCTCTGGTCATGTTTGTGCAGCCATTTCTAGCAGAGGCTGTTTCACGGCAGATTTGCTGTGTTTCAGCTTTGAAGCTGCTATAAACTGGGGTGTGGTTCAAATATATACCAAAGTTGTGCATTTTGGCAGTGAGAACTTTGTCCTTTCTTTCTGGACCACACAGTACCATTTCAGATCTCTTTATAGTCCAACATGTATTTGTATCCAAGTGTAGAAGGCATTGAAATAAGTGTCAATTTTTTGAACTCTTCCATTTTAACATCAACTATTAACTCTTCAGAGAGATGGAAGGGAATATTAATAAACATTTGATCAAAATAATGGTTATAAACATGTTGCTTTTGTTGCAGAAGATCCAGAAGCAAGCCCACACACCTACAGTCACCTAAGCTTTGACAAATTTGTGAAAAACATACATGGAGGAAAAGGCAGCCTCTTCAACAAATGCTGCTGGGAAAACCGAATTTCCACACATAAAAGAATGAAACTAAGATTTATCTCTTTCATCCTGCACAAAAATCAATTCAAAATGGATCAAAGGCATGAATCTCAGTTCTGAAATTTTGGAAGTGTTCCAGGGAAACATAGGGAAGACACTTGACGATAGAGGCATAACCAAAGATTTTCCGTAAATGACGCTAGTGGCTCAGGAAATAACCCCAGGAACTGAGAAATAGGATTGTATGAAAGTAGAAAGGTTTTTTTTTTTTCACAGCAAAAGAGATGGTCACCAGAGTAAAGAGATGGCACTGATTAGGAAACATGTCTTTGCTAAATACCTCTCAGGCAAGGGAGTATATTCAGCTTATTAAAAAAAAAAACTGTAATAACAAAACTTCCCAAACTGAAACCATTCAATCAATATAATGGTTAATGAACTGACTAGACACTTTTCAAAAGAATAAACACATATAGCCAATAAATATTTGAGAAAGTGTTCAACATCCTAAGTCACCAGGGACATGCCAATTAAGACTGCTTTTAGCATCCATCTCACTCCAGTTAGCATAGAAACACCAAATAAACAAATGAAACAAATACTGGTGAGGATGTGGGCAAAAAGGAATCTTTATTCACTGCTGGTAGGAATGTAAATTTGTGTAGCCACTTGAGAAATTAGTTTTTAATAAGCTGAAGATAAAACCACTTACATGATCGGGCCTCATCACTCTTGGGTACATGCCCCAAGGATGCTAAGTCAACACATCAGAGAGGCACCTGTATATCCATGCTTATTCTGCATTGTTTACCACAGTCAGGAAATGGTATCAACCTAGATATCTGTTTTCTTGTTTGTTTTTTGTTTTTTAGACACAGAGTCTATCTATGTGGCCCTAGCTGTCCTGGAATTCACCATGTGGATTAGGCTGGCCTCAAACTCAGAGTTGATCTGCCTATGTCTCCTAACTGCTAGGATTAAAGGTGTTTGCCACCACTCATAGCCTTGCCTAGATGTCTATTAAGAGGTAAAAGAATAAATAAGACATAGAATATAAGCATAGTGGAATTTAATGTAAATGTAAAGGGAACTGAAATATTAGCGTTTGCTGGGAAAGACATAGAATGAAAAGTCACTGTGTTAAGTGAAATAAGGTGGGTTAAAAGACATGTATCACATATTTTTTTTTCTTATGGGTAGAATCTAGGTTTACAATTATATATGTGTGTTTGTGTGTAGGTCATGGAACTTGGAAGGAAATCATAGACAGGAGTTAAAGAAGGAGTTTAGGATGAGTAACAGACTATATGTGATAAGAAAGGGGATTGTTGTGGGGGAGAAATGGAACCTGTCAGAGGAAGATGGAGTCACAGTGTGTGAAGTGGAAAAAGTATAATGAAAGCCATCATTTTGTATGATAACCTTAAAAATTGGTAAAAAAAAAGGGGGGGGAGGAAGAAAGTTCAGATGAACATATAGTTTTGTATTTGGTGTGTAGATACTTTTCTGGAGATAAACATCGGTAGTAAAAATTTTCCTCGTCAAGGTGAACTGATAGATCAATTAGAAAAATAAAATATTTTAGATGTTTCATCACAATTGCATGTGCGTGCCCTATCTATCCTCTCTAATGTTTTGTTGAGCCATTTGATTGTTAGGTGCAGATATCATGACATTTTACCTCTGAATATGCCAGTAGCATCAGTCTTGTAAATCATAATGCCATTGTCAATTCTTTTTTATTAATTTATTTTTTTACATTCCAATCCCAGTTCCCTCTCCCTTCTTTTCTCCCACTACCCCCACTTCTCCCCCACCTCACCTCCTATTTGCTCCTCAATGAGGGTAAGGCCTCCCCTAGGAAGTCCACTAAGTCTGTCCCATCACCTTGTTGAGGCAGGACCAAAACACCTCCCCACCCCCACACCCCTGTGTCTAGGCTGAGCAAGGTATCTCTCCATATAGAATGGGCTCCACTAAGTCAGTTTGTGCATTAGAGTTAGATCTTGGACCCATTGCCAGTGGCCTCATATATTTTCCCAGTCACACCATTGTCACCGATATTAAGGAAGTCTAGTTTGGTTTTATGTATGTTCCCCATTTGTCAGACCTGAGTCAGTGATCTCTCACTAGCTCGGGTCAGCTTATCCTATGGATTTCCCCATCATGGTCTTGACTCCTTTGTTCATATTATCCCTCCTCCCTCACTTCAATTGTAGTTCAAGATCTTGGTCCAATGGTTAGTTGTGGATTTCTTCATCTGCTTCCATCTGTTTCTTGAAGAGGGTTCTAGCCTCTCTAGGGTTGTAGATTGTATGCTGGGTATCTTCTGCTTTACGTCTGATATTTGCTTATGAGTGAGTGTGCCACTGTCAATTCTAAGACAACTATTAGAAATTCAATAATATTTCACAATATACATTTCCATACTAGATTTGTGCCGTTATTTCTGGAATAACTTTTAGAACTAGAATAAGTGTTCTGATACAATATTTTGTTAAGCAAATCAAGTCTTATATCAATATGTTATAATTCTATTTTCTCAAAATAGTAATTGGCCATCAAGTAGGTTTGAGTTTTCATGGCCCTAAGTCATCAACTGAACCCAACAGAGTAATTTTCTGGAATGAGAAATGCTAACTGCCAAAACCAAAGAATGTTAATCAGAAACCAGCCTGGTCATGATTTCCAAGGTGCTAATCTCTTGGAAAAATTGCCTCTCATTGGCTTAGTCTATAGATAATTACTAATTGAAAAGCTACTAGAATAGTGAGAAGGTATATTAGCATGTTAATAGGTCTTCTTGCCCAAAGGCTTTGGATTATAAATTATCAAGACTGCATTAGCCAGATGGGCAGGATTAATTAGCATGCTAACATTACCTGGCATCCTATGGTGGCTGAGAGTAAACAAAGTAAGCATAATCATTTCAGCAAGCCAGTCATTATGTCACTTGCTCATGGTAGCTATAGAACAAGGGTTGAGATCACTGAGAGCCAGTGATTCTGGGTGCTAACAACTAGAACAACATGAACCCCGGTCTTACCTAGGCTAAAATTATCTTCATGTACTTTGGTTTCTTCCATATTTAAGAAATGAAAGGTGCATGACAGACAAAAAGCCTGGATTAGAATTCTAGCCACTTAGACTTAAATGCTGGTATTAGGCAACCTATTTAATTGCTTCATGCCTCAGTTTCTTCATTTGTGGAATAACAAGACTGTCAAGAATTCTCTGGGAACCTTTCTGGCTTTCCAGTTTCATGAGACTGTGTGGAGTCCAGCTCAGGAACAGACCTAGAGTCAGAGAAGAGAGAGACAAAGGAAACTGCTTCACCAGAGTAGTGGAAACCATTATCTAATGAGATAATTTCCACAAAGAGATATAACACAGATGGTCTTATCTTTCCCAAATCCTGTAGGCTGCCTTGATAATTAGATGCATGCCCATGTTAGGATTGTAGACTGTTGTCTTATTTGTTCTTTTCTGCAATTATCCATTCAGTACAGATTCTGGGAGAATCCTGAGATTGAGAGAGGGAAAAGATTATTAACACCTCAGCTCATCAAGAAGTATTGAAGAGTCACCTGAGCTTAGTAGGAAGCAGTGATGGTATTTCCAGATATCTTTATCTCAATGGTTCAATTGCACAAAGGCCAAAACTGACAGATCAAATTATTTTATAATTGTGACTTCAAGCCATTAATTTGTCAGAAGACTATCTCCTCCAGTGAGTGTGGTTGTGATTAGGGATATTTTTCACTATCAATATTAATAATAATAATAGAGATTTAATGAACACTTACTCATTATGGGCATAAGGAGAGTGTCTTGTGAGTATTATTGTTATTACTATTATTATTATGTTTACAAAAGTTGGGTTCTTGAATAGCCCATTTAATAGTTACAGAATAGAGCACAGTTGGTGCTCTCTAATGTTGCTGACTCAGTGTCTCAGCTCACAGAAGATTTGGATCTGTTTGTTCAGCACCATAGCTGCACGTTTCCCACAAGAGTAGCATCGAGGGACCTCTTAAGCTTTTATTTGCTTTATTTGCTTATGATTGCTTTTATGGCCTTCCAGGTGTTCCTTTGTGGCTTCCTGACTTTTGGGGCATGGTACTTGCTACAAATGGGATGTGAGAATTGGGAGGTTATCAGGGTGTACTCTAGTTTTGTCTTCAACTCATCTGTAACTTAAATAGTATTTGGTGCTGTTTCTTAGGACTCATTTCAGGGTGATGCACATGTTTGGCATTCATAAATGGCACAGACAAACTATATACTCCCAAATCCAATTTGTCACATTGTTAACTTGTGCAAAAAGTCTAAACAACACAAGAAACATCACTGCTTATGACCTGTGTTTGGTCTAAAGCTTAATGTCATACAGTTCTGCCACACTTCCCTTGGCTCCTCATAGAGCTTTCTCTTCCTTTGTCTAAGAATATCCCACTAGACATCACACAGGAGCACAATGTAGTTGCAGCTTTCAGCTTTGTTTTTACTTTCTTTTTCCTTACCAATTTTCCTTATTTAGATAGAAGACAAAAAAGAACTTAAAATTTATCATAGTGAAATAACTGTTTTAATAATTTATTATTGGTATGTCTATAAAATATATTGCTCTCTTCATATTATTAGCCACAGTAATAATGTATGTCTCCCAAATAGTTCTGATTCCATTATAATTTGGTTAATAATTATTAGAAATAATCATTGAGTGTCTTCTGTATTATAGGACAGCACCATATATATTTTACAGATATTATGGTGCTTAACTTCAAATAACCTGATGATTTAAATACTAATACCATTGTCATTTTTATTTCTGTTGCTAGAGGCCAAATTCACAATTTCACACACACAAAGCAAATGATATACCATGGAGCTACCCTACTCTAGTATCCACATTTTAATAATTTAAACAATTAAATTTTATTTATTTATTTATTTATTTGTTTGTTTGTTTGTTTGTTATTTGCCTGTTTGTTACAACCCTTTACTATATAGCCCAGGCTGATCTCAAACTCATGAACTACTGGCCTCGTCTTCCCACATATTAAGATTGCAGGTCTGACCATATGTCACTTTTCTCACATTAGGTGGTGCTGGAGTAAATACAGGTATCTGGGAAGTTGATTCAAAGACACAATTTAGGCTTAGTTGTGCATATCTGTGGTCATTTCCTCAAGTTATTTCTGGCAGCCCTGATGAGGGATGTCCTTCTGTATGCTGTGAATATATGTTTCTCTTATTGGTTGACAAATAAAGCTGTTTTGGTCAATGGATAGGCAGGATTTAGCCAGATGGAAAATCCAAACAGGGATAAATATAGTAGGCAGAGCTCAGAAGACACTATGTAGCTGCCAAGGAAGCAAGAGACCTGGGCAGCATTCACTGTAACCTTAGACCATATGGAGATTTATAGATTAATGAAAAGGGATTAATAATAAGAAAGAGATAGCCAATAAGAAGCCTGAGCCATTGACCAAACAGTTTATAATTAAAAAAAAAAAGATTGCAGGTCTGAGGATAATCCCTTACTACATTCTAAGTATTTGTCTTTACACCCACAGGTAAGTATTCCACTCACCCCTCATCATGAACACTTCTGTTTGCAACAGAGGGAAACCAGTACAGAGAACCACAACCTATCAAACTGCAGAGTTGTAGAGTCCACTCCTAGTGGATATGCTTACAAAACAACTCTAGCACCTAGGCACAGGGAACTTTTAAGAAGAGGGGGAAGAAAGAGTGTAAGAGTCAGAGGACCAGGGATTTTGCTCTGATTCTGCGTCTCCTAGTAATGTCAGAATGCATGCCTATAAAATCTCACCATTTGACTGCCTAAACATGACAACAATAGACATGCCAAAGTGGACAGGGAAATGTCTACCAGGCCTCAACCCTGTAGAGGACAAAGAACTGTAGACAACTAAGGAATGCTGAAAGCAGGAGAAATATTCTTTTTTAGGGAAGATCACACCAATTGGTTATACAATACCTAATGGTCAGTGCTGAAAACATACACATAACATCATACGGACTGAGCAGGATATATATGACAATTAGTGAAAAAAGAGGCCATGAATATCAAAGAAAGCAGGAAAGTATATAAGGGAGAGTTTAGAGGGAGAAGAAGGAAGTGTGAAATGATGTCACCTTATTATAATCTCAAAAATAAAAGAAATAATTTAAAAACATGTGAGAAATTCATTTAAAATGTATATTGAGTAGTAAAGAACCAGAAACAAGAGACATTGCATGTTCCTTTGATACCACATTTGAAATAGAAGCAACTTTATTTTTTTCTAATGTTTTGGTGTCTATTTTTAAATCTCTTGTACTAGTACCCTCACAAAAGCAACTGTAGTTTGATTTTTCTTCTCTTTGTTTTTTTGCAGGTCAGACACCTAGCTCCCAAATAAATATACAGAGACTTATTCATATTTATGAATGCTTGGCCTTAGCTTGGCTTATTTATAGCCAGTTTTTTCTTAACTTAAATAATCCCATCTACCTTTTGCCTCTGGGCATTTATCTTCCTCTATTACATAGGTGTGTCTTTACTTCTTACCTCACTGCTGGCCATGTGACTATGTGGCTTTGTAGCTGTATTGCTGGCCCTTGATGTGCTCCTCTCCTTCTCCTTTTCTCTATCTTATTTATTCTCTCTGCCTGGAAGTCTGGCCTATCCATCACTCCTACCTAGCTATTGATCTTTCAGCTCTTTATTAGGCCAATCAGGTGTTTTAGACAGGCAAAGTAATACAGCTTTACAGTATAAATACCACATAAAAGGATGCAGCATATTTTGCATCATTAAATAAATGAATGTAGCACACCTTCAACTAATATTCCACAATAAGCAACTTAAATGAAAAATGATTTAGTTTACACTTCAAAATACAGCTCATCGTGGTGAGAAGTTAAGGCCATCAAAGCTTGAAGCAGCTGGTCACATTATGTCAAGTCAGAAGAAAGCAATGAAGGGATGCATACTAGAGCTTTGATTGCTTTCTCCATTTTCTATGGTTCAGAACCCCAGCCAGGGAAAAGTGCCGCCCGTGGTGGGCAAGTCCTCTTGCTTCAGTTAATATACTAAAGAAAACCCTCCACTGACATGCTTAGAGGACTATCTCTAAGGTGATTCTCCATTCTGTCAAACTGACAATTAACACTAATTATTTATAATGCAGATACATGCTAACTAAGTGAAGTTGCATCTCTATTATATTATTACATTTGTATAAAATAATGTCTGCTTGTCTCTCCAAGGAGACAGAGGGCAGATTTACAGTTTCCAGGGCCTGAGTAGGAGAAAGACAGAGACTGCTTTCTGCTTATTGGGGATATGGTTTGTCCTAAGGAGTAATGGACATGTTTGAAAATAAGATCATGGTGATGGAGTTAACATTGTGAGTGTGCTAAGAGCACTGTGCTGTACAACACAGAAGCATTAGAATGATGGATTTTATGTTACATACATTTACCTTAAAGATTAGATCACTGTCTCATTAGGAACTTATACATATTACCTTTACTTATTGGTGTTTCATGTCTTAATGTTTTTAGTCCCTTTTATTGTCTATTGTTTGGAGTTGAGTAAATTGAATCAGGTTAACTTTCCCATGACCACAGTACTAAACTAGGATTGGCCTCATATGTCCACAGAACACACACACAGTGATTATCTGACTTCATCTTGAGATGGTGACTCTGGTGGGTGGAAAGGAAATAGGATTTTTGATTCATCTTTCAACTGTCTGCATATAGAAAATTTATCTTGTACACATGGATTTCACTTAAATATGCTACATCTGTTGTATCACTCATTAGATAGTATATGCTGTACTCCACAAGAAAATTGGAATCTACCAAAGGAGGAAAGAATGACATTAAACTGAATTGGAGATTTATGAAGAAAGCAGTGGGTATGCAGGGATTACAGCAACTTACTCCTAATGTCTGCTTGGATCAGTAACTTTAGAGACCTGGGGAGAAGATGAATTGGGCAAAACACTTGCTATGCAGTCTGATGATTAAAGTTTGATCTCCAGAATCCACAGAAATGTTGGACAGGCATTGTGTCCCACTTACAATCCCAGTTCTTGGGAGATGAAGACAAGCTCTCCAGAGTAAACTGACAAGCTAAATTAGCCAAATTGGCAATCTCGTGGTTCATTTAGAGACATTGTCTCAATAATAAGGGGAAAAGGGAAGGTTGAAGAAGACACCTGTTGTCAATCTATGGTCTTTATATAACTTCACATACATATATGCACAAATTCAAACTCAAACATTTATAAACATACCACATACACACACATATATCCACATGTAACAACTCTAGAATTAAAGCCATTAACAGAAATTGCTACATTTACACATGACCCTTGACTCCTAAAAGTTATGAGTCAACTATATTAAATCTTGTCGAAACAAAGATGTACAGTTGATATTGATATTTGGTGATTGAATCTGTCTAACAGAAAAGTTGCAAGGAAAGGGTCTCTATTCAGTTTCCAAAAATGTTAGAGGTCTACCTTGTGTCATTGTCAAACATAGGTAGGAGGAGGCTCATTCTTCCCTCCAAAATCCAGTGGATCAATATTAAGAAATGACAAAGAGTATTACGACAAATCCACAGTTAAGCAAGAAGAGAAAAATGAAGTCTCAGGAAAGGAGCTCATGAAATAGTTCCCTTACTGTATAATCCTATTTTATGCTCTGTCTTAATGTTCTGTTTAATGTTCAGTAATTCAACAGACAAGTGAACAGTTATTATGTATTAATTAGACTCAAACAGTGAGCCCACTGAGCTAGGTCTTCTGGAAATAACAAACATTGCAGAAATTTGTGTCAATCAGATAGGTAGATGAGATGTACGTGCATCTATTAGGTTGTTTGATTTGAAATAGAACTCAACCAACTCCAGAACTCTGTGATGTTGATGACAAGTGCTAAAAGAATATAGAAACAAATTTTCTTTTGGTATTTGTTAGTTGCTTTTTTCTTTACCGTGGCAGAACACTGGGCAAAAACAGCTTAAGGAAAAAAGTCAGTTATGGAGTGGGGTTGGGGGAGGCATGACAGAAGCAGAATATGATTTGACCAGACTGTACACACAGACATAGACACACACACACACACACACACACACACACACACACACACACACACACACACACACACACACGGTATCTATGTTTGAGATGGAACATTGTAAGAGTAGACATTTTAGCTTATACTTTAAAGACTACAGATAATATTTTAGATCATAATAGCTGTGATGGTTAATATTCATTGGAAGCTGCCCTTGGCTCTCTGCTCTTTTCCCAGATGAACTCCTATGGGACTGGCTGGACATTTGAACTTCTGAACACTCCATGAACTAGGAATTGGCCTTGGCACTCACGGTCAATGTAAATCATGCTTTCCAAAGTTATGATGCCTTCCCTACTCCTAATTTCAAAGGACACGTTCAGTGTCTACTTAGTAGTTAGCAGCACATGGAGCCCATGAACTCTTCCTTTCTGGAAACAAGAAGATGTAGATAGAATGTGTGTTTAAAGCCAAAGTGAATCCTATGAGCTGAGTTTGTTTCTCCAAGGCCTATGATGAAGTCCTAGCCCTCTCTACCTTTGAGTGTAACTGTTGAATATAGATCTTAAAAAAAGTTAAGAAAGCTAAAGTAAGGCCATTAAGATAGGTCTTTATCCCTTATGACTGGAGTCCTAGAAGGAAGAGACACTGGCACCAACCACGCTAGATAAAAAGAAGAGACTATCCATACACACAGAGCACTTGCATTCTTTCTGTATAGGCCCGAGTGTCCAGTCTTTCCTCTTTCACCTTGTCTTTGATAGTTCCATTATCTCTTAGGCCTCTAATGGGGAATGTTCTCTTGTATATATGGTTTTCTTATTGGTTGATGAATAAAACACTGATTGGCCAATAGAGGCAGGAAGATAGGTGGGGCTAGGAGAGGAGGAGAATGCTGGGAAAAGGAAGGCAGAGAGAGAGGCTGGGGGTGATGCTATGTAGAGACTAGGAAGATAAGATGTGCCAGGTGTTCTCTGGTAAGATAAGGCCATGTAGAAATGCATAGATTAGTATTTATGGGTTAATAATTAAGAGGGAGCTAGCCAGTAAGAAGCCCTAGCCATTGGCCAACAATTTTATAATTAATACAGAGTACGTGTGTTTATTTGGGGCTGAATGGAGGTGAGACCTGGCAGAACAGAAACCTCCATCTTCAGGCCTCACCTTGGAGACATCCTCTGAGAGGATTCCCCTGATCCTTGCCTTCCCAGATCTTTGCATTTACTGGTGATCAACTCTGGTCACATCACTATTGTGTGTGGCCTTTTGCATTTTCTCCCTGGGTCATTGGTTCCTTGAAGTCACCACTCCCTGTTTTTTGCTTCTCTGAAGCCTAGCAGAGTACCTTGTGTATAGAAGGTGTTCAAGATTACTGAATGAATTGAGGGGAAACTGTTTTAGTAGGAAAACAAAATTTTCCTAATTTTGACAGTTGCTTAACCACACACAGAATTAAGCAAAAATGCAAACATTAAAGTTACTTGCATTTGTAGATGTAATTTTAAAAATTGTCCATGACAGGAAAGTCTTTTTGTTGGAGTCTGTGAAATGCTAACCAGTTTGAGAAAGATGCAGGAACAGATTGCATATAAATTCAAAAAATAATTTCATCTTATATCTGATGTTCTTATTTTGTACCACTTGTTCTTTATTTGTCATACACAATTCAGTAAGGAAAGAATCAGATGTAAATATTTTTATTTTGAAAGTGCTCAGTTTACCTTTGAAGCTACATAAATTGGGGAGAGGGACAATAGGGAAGAAAGAGTTTGCTTGTGAATTTTTTTTTTTAAATTAACACACCTACGTGGCTGTTTTAGTTTCTTTAGGAGCAAGCCGCAAAGCATTGATAGATCACAAAATATGGTTTGCTGGCGAAAAGGGAGTGGGTGAACTTACACTTTAGTGTAACAAACAAAACGAGCAAACCTTGGAAAGGATTCTGTGCACAAACCAGCTCTGAAGAAGCTTGGAAGCCAGGAACTATGATTCCTTCAAAAGTTTGGCAACATAGGCCTTTCAGAGGGGATGGGGCTCTGCTCTGGGGACAATAGCTGCCTGACTCCAAAGAAATGGAATGGAGCCAGAATGAGAAATAATTTCATTTGATATTGATTAACACGTTTATTGTTAGAAGCTAATTTTCTGTAACAGGGTTTCTCTCTCCCTAGGGTTTCTCGAGTGTTTCATTTTTTTTTTTTTAATTTTAAACCTCCAGACAAAATCAACATTTAAAAACTTTAAACCAGCCCCCACACACATTTATTAGCATTCAACTAAAGAGAATCAAAATTAGAACATAGCAAAAATATACAGAATGGTGCTATATTTTATGTTTAAAAAAACAAGTAGATTCCATGATATCATGGATTGTCATACTTTACAACAGCAAAAATAAAGAACAGGGAATGGAATATGCTCTTCCCAGTTTAAAATTAAAAACCAGAAACACATTCTTAAAGAACTCTAAAAAAATCCCCCCCAAAACAAACAAAACGAGCAAAACCCCTAAAGGGCCTTTAAAAAAAAAATCCCTCCACGTAGCTAAACAAATCTTCGTAGGTGAATTTTCTTTGATCCATCTTGTTGACCACGTTTGACTTACAGCACTGGTCAAAAACTGGCGCATTCTTTAGTCTGTGAGTTGCCAAGCAGAATTCTCTCAGGACCCCATGCTAAAGCACTCTGTAGTTACTATTATCAAATGCTGAATCTCATTTTAGCTATGATAAAGCCCCCTAGTATTAAAACACTAGGTTTATAGATGATAGATGAAAATCTATTTTTCAAAGCATGGCCTTTGTGGTAGAACATGACTCGCTTACTATGGAAATATCGCCAGCTGCCTAGGAACGTTGCCTAGCAACCCCTGGAAACACAGAAAACCTAATATCGTCTCCAAGTTGCTCGTGGGTAAAGGGATTATTAAAGATATCAGAAAAAAGGACTGCAAAGTTTGTTCTTGGCCAAGACAGCAAGTAATACTTTTTAGGGCAGCAGCATCTCTGGGTGCCCTGTCCCACAATAGTTCAAAAGCTCTCCCAAGAGAGGCAAAGAAGGTGACTTGCAAAGGCCATGCCCTCATTTTCAAAGAGAACAGCACCTCTCACACGCCTGATCTGATCTTAGTGAGTGGCAGCTAGCCAGCAGCCTCAGCTGACTTCTTCAGACTCACACTCTTGAGTAACTAGGGGTGGGGTAGGGAGGGGGCTGTCTGTTTTGGGCCCGTGTTTTGTCTCTGCTCTTCCGGCCAGTCCAGGGCTGGAGGTCACATGTTCCTGGAAGGGCAGCCTGAACTGCTGCCTCAGGCCCCTGCTTCCGCCAAACATTCCACAGAAGCGGGGTGGGTGGGAGTGGGCACAAAGCTTGGGCAGCCTCTATCTTCTGCACTGGGAAGATATTTGCTTTGTGTTGTAGGCAAAGCAAAATGACTGAGTGGGTTGAAGCTGGGCTCTGCTCAATACTGTTTCTTTTTTGTTCATAGGGTTAGAGAATTGTCTAGCTGGACGAATGAACTAGGTAGTAGTCAGTTTGGACTGCTATCGTAAAACACCACAATTAGGTGGCACAGGAAAAACAGATTCATTTCTCACAGTTCCAGAGGCAAGGACGTTCAGGATCAAGGTGCTGATGGAGAGCCGCTTTTGTGCTTCACACATGGGCTGCCACCTTATGAACAGGAAGGGGCAAATTAGCTTCCTTCAGTGTGTGTGTGTGTGTGTGTGTGTGTGTGTGTGTGTGTGTGTGTGTGTGCCAGTGTATACACAGACGTCAAGGGACGATGGACGGAGTTACCACTTTATTCCTTTGAGATGGGGTGCCTCACTGAACTTGGAGCTAGGCTGGTGGCCAATTAGCCCCAGGAACTCTCCTATGCATAACTCCCATCATAGTGTCAAGGATTTGAACTCAGGTCCTCTTGCATAGCAAGTGCTCTTGTCCATTGAGGAATTTCCCCAGCCATGTATTTGGCTCCACCTCCTCATACTTGATAACATCACCCTATTGTTTAGGATTTTAACACACGAATTGAGGTGGAAACAAAAAAAAAATATTCCAGCCATAGTAGTGAGTTTTTCTTGGTTTGTGAGAATGTGAACTTCATAAATTAATTTGAGTAAATGAGTTCTACCCTGAAACTCTGTCTGGCTTTAAGTGTGAGTAAAGCCCATCTTCACTTGGCTCAGTCTACTCTTAGTAATTACAACTCTAACAGCACCAAGCTAATGCCTTACATTTCTGGGATGTTATAATCTTTAGACAAGCAAGCCCTTAGTGGATCCTATAGCTGCTTTTGAGAAGGGTGTCATCGTTTTACAGATGCAGAGTCTATGGCTTAAAGAGGCACGGCTGTGTTCCAGGTCCTCAGCTGTAAGTGGAAGGGCGGTCTTGAACTTGGGCGTTCAAATCCAGTGTGATTGTTAATAAGCATTTGGGATGAGGCTGGTTTCAGGAGAAAGAACAAAATGTGGTGGGTAAACAGACCTGGACTGGGAGGCCTGAACCATAGTTCACTATAGGATTTGGGGCAAGCAATCCTAAACTCTGTGAAACTGGATTCCCCCTTCATCAAGTCAAAGGAGTGGAGAAGAGTTAGCTTGTATCTTAAAATAAATCTCAAATTAGTTAAAGCCACACCCTGGCCATCCTTGTGAGAACTTCAGGAGCAGTGGCATACTGATGGTTCTAGAGGAAAACAATTCAACTGTTTTAGGATTCATTTCCTCTCTCTTGAAGAAATTCTCCTTGCCACATATCTGTGTAATCTATATGGAGTACAGAGCCCGGAGGAACATGCCAAACAGGCTATATGTGTGGTGGTGATATTTTGTTTATGATCTAACAAATAAAGCTTGCCTGAAGATCAGAGCACAAAGCTAGCTATACAAGTCAGGCTCGGTAGCACACACCTTTAATCCCAGCACTCAGGAGACATAGGCAGATGGATTTCTGTGAGGTCAAGGCACCCTGTGCTACATGAGGGTGAATCAGTCTAAAAGAGAAACAGAGCTAACACCTTTAATCTCAGCACTGGGGAGATGGAGACAGGAGTGATATGGCTGGGTGGAGAGAGGAATATAAGGCGGGGTGGGACGTGGGAGAAGAATTCATTGAAGTCTCAGTGAGTCCGAGCAGCAGTGTAGTTAGGAGCAGTTTGAGGTTCTGTGGATCTCCCCTTAGGCCTGAGCATTGGTAGAGGTGAGAACTCATTAGTGACTGGCTGCTTTGTTTTTCTGATCTTCAGCTTTAACCCCAATATCTGTCTCTGGGTTTTATTATCCGTGCTACATATACGTCTTACAGGGAGGTGGTCACAACAGTTGATGTAAACTACAAAAGATTTGACTGGATCATTTTAAGGAACAAGGAAGTGAAGAAGTAGAAATCACCAAGTGTGACTAAGCCCAGATTGATGCTAAGGCAGCATAAAATTGTAAAATGTTATAGATATACTGCTTCTGGTGGCACTCAGCAGGACGGAGATTGCTTGCTCCAAATCCACCAATTATGATTCCTCAAGGGACACCTGCCGGAGTAGCATACCGTGTTTAGCAGTGCTTTCCTTTCTCTTCCTTTGCTCCTTTTCTCTCTCACCAGCTCCACTGCCAGGATGCACATGCTAAAGTGTCCCATGGGCCTCCCAAGGTCTCTGAAAATTCCCAGGGAACCTCGCTCATATTGCTATCCCTGATGATGGTGGGTTTCTTTTTAAAATATTAATTGCATGTGTGTGGCACATTTTCTCCCTTCTTTGTCACGCCTTTCCTCTTTTTTTTTTCCAGCTACTTAAGCTCTTGTTGCTTTTTTGTCCTTATTTTAGGCATAGCCAAGTTGTGCAGGAGAGAGCTGGTTTTTGCCCCATGAATATCTGCAAAGCTCGAGTTGGCACTTATGTATCTTTCAACTTGGTGACTGTACAATGAGGTTGCTGAAGAGGTACCACACATACTTCACACCCTGCTGGATTTCAATTCCACAGAAACCATCACTCATTGCCCTCCAGGCTGGGTGTTTGCAATTCTGTCAGCAGAGGCACCAGACCTTGAATGTGCACATTCAACAAAGAAGGTGTTCCCATCACTGTAGTCAGATGGAGTACAGGTCGGCAGCACTTTTTGCCTCCAGCAAACTGGCCTCTGAACCATTCTCTCTCCTAATGTCATTTTCTCTTCTTTCTTTCCTTTAAATTGCCTATCTCCCACAGACTCTACCCTTAGCTATCTATGACTAACTCTTTTCTTGCAATTTCCCTCAAACTTTTCTGATCTGCATAATAGCCCAGCCTCAGCAAATACAAGCACCATGAAGAGGTCAGTTCATTACAGTCTTGGAAAAGACTTGACTTTACCTACAACATCTCTGTGTTGTAGCTGTTAAGATGAAGACTAAGCAAGCCCGAAGAGGAGGAGTGGTGCCAGACCCTGAGCCTCTGCCATCAACTGGGCTCCATCACTTCATCTCTGATAGAACTTAAAATCCTCAAGTCTTGAACAGTTGATCTGGCTGACAAATACCTGATCTTGGTCTCGTTCTAAGTGCTCAATAACAGAAGCCTGAAGAGTAGTACTCTTAAATGTACCGCTATACCAGGGGTTCTCAACCTGTGGGTTGCGACCCCTTAAAGGGTCTACCAACCATTTCACAGGGGTCAGATATCAGATATTCTGCATGTCATATATTTATATTACAATTCATAACAGTAGAAAAATTACGTTATGAAATAGCACCAAAAGTGATTTTTATGATGGGGGCGTCACCACAACATAAGGAACTGTATTAAAGGGTCATAGCATTGAAAGTTGATTTATAGAAAATCCCACCAAATATGGGTGGTTTAGAGAAATCAAATGGCATATTCTCTTTCTTATGGATTAACCATGTGAGGGGCCATTTAGAAGAGCAATATGATGAATTTAGTGTAACCCAAAGTTATTCTATTATACAACATTTATTAGCATAAGTTTCATGGAACATAATTGTTTAAGCTCTTTGGGCAATGCCACAGATGAGCCACATTTTTGTTGGTAATCTTCCCTTCTTGGAGCCACTGTTGAGCTCTGGTACCTCTGTTAGGGAAAGTATAGGGGGAAAAAGATTAAACTGGCTTTTGCTTAAGAAGCAAGCTTTCTCAAAGTCTTTTAAATTCACACTTCAATTCTCACTTCCTGACAACATTGACGGTCATCTATCAGGTTGTACAAACTAGTCTTCAAGCCAGCCCCTCTCCTGTATTTCTGAATGTTGTCTAGACTCCAGCCATCCTGTTTCATGTGCTTCTGTTTTCTCATCTGTTCAGTCCTTTGCTCTCTGTCCCTTGTGCTTTGAATGCCCTCTCTTCTCATTTGTTTCATTTAAGAAGACTTTTCCAGATGACACCCCCCTTTTTCCCTGCTTAATTAACCAACAAATTCATTTGTGGAATCTCAGTTGTGTGCAGGTTCAGACTGGGCTTTCAGGATACAGTAATGCTGAAGGCAGATTTAGAGACTGTTTGTTACGGAGCTGTGACTCTGTTGAACCTCAACTCACTTTCTTTACACTGCTCTTCTAGCCAAGTGCTTTCATCATTGTATCTTATGGTAATTTTAATTATGAAATAACTACATTACAGGGTAATTAACCAATATAAATGATACACATACATCTTTCACAGATATTTCCTTTCAATTTGTTTTATAGTAATATCATACAATCTGGAGTGTACTTAATCTAACTGGTCATGTCAATCATATCTTCAGCCTGGGAAATAAACAACCCTTCAGACTTCTTTGGTATCTCAGGACTCTAGGCATTTCCAAATATTACAGATAAACTCAGTGCCTGATTAGACTCAGAAGTTTTGACCAAAGGTTCTGTGTTCTCGTTTCCTTGTATTTGACGGCAGTTGCTGTTCTATTTGCCTCATTGCCAAGGTGTTAACTTTTACGCTTAGTTTAGATGATGTCAGCCAGATTTCTCCACACTAAACTTACTTTTCTTCTCTTTAGAGTAATGGATATTTTGTAGACTGGCACTTGCAAACTACTACAGTGCACTAGCCTTTTATTTACCATTTCAATACCCATTGATGTTTTCTTTTTTTTTTCCCAAGGAATGTTTTTTATTAGTTCAAATTAGAAACAAGTCTGCTTCACGTATCAATCTCTGCTCCTTCTCCCTCCCCTCCTCCCCCACTCCCCACCCCATTCCCCCTCTGCTCCCCAGGGAGGGTAAGGCCCTCCATGGGACATCCCCAAAGTCTGTCATATCATCCTGGGCAGGTCCTAGGTCCTCCCCAATGTGTCCAGGCTGAGAGAGCATCCCTCCACAAAAATGGGATCTCAAAGTCCTTTCTTATGCCAGGGATAAATACTGATCTACTACCAGAGGCACCATAGAGTGCCTAGTCCTCCTCACTGACATCCACATTCTGGGGTCTGGATTAGTCCCATGTTGGCCTCCCAGACATCAGTCTGGGGTCCATATGCTCCCCCTTATTCAGGTCAGCTGTTTCTGTGGGTTTTACCAGCCCAGGCTTGACCTCTTTGATCATCACTCTTCCCTCTCTGCAACTGGGTTCCAGAGTTCAGTTCAGTGTTTAGCTGTGGGTGTCTGCCTTTGCTTCCATCAGCCACTGGATAAAGGCTCTAGGATGGCATAGCTAATTGGGAGCATGGGGATAGGGCAGAGGGAGCTGGGAGAAAGAGGAGGGGAGAGAAGGAAATGGGGGAGCAGGAAGGTTGAGTTGGGGGAAGAATAGAGGAGAGCAGGATGAGAGATACCATAATAGAGTGAGCCATTATAGATTCAAGGAGAGATCTGGCACTAGGGACACCAACTGGCAATGTAAGCAATAGTGAAGAGGCTACCCTAAATGCCCTTCCCCCATTGATGTTTTCTATCTGAGTTAATTATAACTACACCAACTTTCAAATAGTGATTTTCTTATTCCATTAGTTACTACAGTAGGCAAGGATCCATATGCATGTGTATGCACTGTTATGTCCTCTGAGACTTAAGTTATTTTAGGAGCTAAAAGAGTCATCATCACAAGTATTGTTTATTTGAAGTTTAAATTGTCCCCATATTTGGTCAGTGGCAGTTTCCTTGATCTGGTGTTTTTAAAAGGCTATAAATATATCTCCCTGCTCTTTCCCCCTTGAATTTAGCTGTTTATTCTAGATCTCCTTTGTTTCTGTGAAAGAGTAGCATTTGAAAGTCAAGATCTACATCTATGTGTGTGTTGGTGTGGTTGAAATGCTGCTGCCCCTGGGTTCTCCATGAAGAGAACAAGGGAATCTCTGCAAGTACACATATACATTTTTGCAGCTGTACATTATGGGTACATATGTGCACAAACATGTATCACTATATATCTCTCTACTTTCTTGTATCGACTTTACTTGATATCTATTGAAAACCATGAGTTTAACCCAGTACCTTCAACTCCACCCCAGCACTGCAGGGCCATTTCTGCTTTCTTCTCATGTGTATACTCCATCCTCTGCTATTCTTATCATGCTTATAACCCTCTGATTCCCATTGTTCCAAAAACATTTATAGACTTACCCAGTTAATCAGCAAACAGTCTCTCTCCTGACCTCATTGAGCTCTGACCTTTCTTTGTGGGCCCTATCTGTTATTTCTGAGTTCTTTCCTTGCAGGGAAGGGAGTGGAAGTATATTATCAACTTTTTGAGGGTGTGTAAATAATCAAAACATCAAATACTGATGAATTATAACATTCTTTTGGCACATTTTCTTTATGATTCTGTATCTCTAGAATCTACATATTGGGAAATAAGTACCCTCCTTTCTTAATATGATTAGAATGAGCCAATGAAAGTGATGACTTTTCTTGAGCAAACCTATCTCTACTTTCTGACAGAAGAGATTCTTTCATCATTTTACACAATGTCCCCATAGCCCAGGATTTAAGCTCACTGAGGTCAAGGGCTGGATTCTTTTTGTCTTGAGCCAATGGAACACCTTGTACCAGTGCATGTCCAATTGTTAAGCTGGCTGTGTCCTTCCTCACACAATTGACCAGCTGTTTTGCAGTACTGATTGAATTTACTCTGTTTTGTCATTGCATACAAGTAGCCTCACTCAAGTTAGTTTCTCACCTGAAATTTTCTTAGAAGCTGGTGGGGTAAACAGATCAGATTTTGGTAGTACACAAATGTAGGGGAAGCTGTAGCCACGCCCACTTAGGGGCTGGCTACAGGTGTGCCTGACCACGCTTGCGAGGGCGTGGTCAGGGTGATGTAGATCGAGACTTAAAGGGGACTTCGTTTTCTCTTTCGGTTTCTCCTTTTGGGCTTGTGTACAGACCGCTGCCACACCAGCTGGCTAGGTTGCTCTGTAAGTAAGGCTTTTCCCTATTAAATACCCTATATTTCTACCTGACACTGTGTTGGTAATTTCCCACTATACACAAACGTATGCTAAAGTAACATATCCAGATATTTATTGCAAGCTAAGCAATACATGCCAGAATACCATTCAAAAGCTATATAATAAGTGAATAAAATAGAGAAAAAAGTGGTGAGAATAAAAGAGAAGGTTTTATAGAGGTGTTTACCTTACAAATTGTTTGGGATGTTTACTTTTTCTAGAACGTAAAACATCATACATCAAACAGACTTATGGTGGAAATGGAAAAAGCCAATTGGTTAGCTAGAGAGATATACAAAATTTCCCATCAGAAATTATAAAATGGAATGTTTGTAATGTTTTTAAGCATTGTTATTTTAATTCAATATTTTTATTTACTATTTGAGAATTTTATATATGTATACAACTGAATCTCCTCATCTCCCTTTGAACTTCATGTCCTTTTAAAATAACCTACTAAGTTCAATTAATGCTGCCTATACACTAATGGGTGTGGAGGTCACCCACTGGAGAATGAACAACCTACCAGGGATCATACCCTAAAGAAAACTGACTCCATCACCATTAGCAGCCATTAGCTCTCCACAGCTCCTTACAGTCACTCGCTCTCTTCAGTTTGACCAGTTGTGAACTTTTGTATTAATCAACACCCACTGCACAAACATACCTTTCTGATGAGGATTGATAGATAGCAGAACTAATTTATGGGCCCATTGTCATGTGTTTAAAAGGAAGTTTTATGCTAATTACATTTAGCAAAATAATAGTAACAGGTTCACCCCATGACCTATGTGTTTCCCAGCCATGGATTCTTGGCCACATCTATAAATACTAAAGATGAATTTCCTCCCACAAAGCAGTTTTTAAATCCAATCCGAAAGTGATTGGTTACCACTGTATGTGATCCCTTCAGCAATAGATTTTTATTATCAAGTTTTGGTGGACAAGCAAAGGCAATGGCAACAGTCTATACTGTTTTGGCGGGTCTCTGGGACACCCCTGGGGAATGCTGTCTTACACCTGGCAGTGGGCTTTTTATTGGCAACATATGGCTCCTGGGAGAAGCATTACTTCCCATGTAGGGTAACTCCATTTAAACTCTGTGTGCCAACAGAACCAACCCTGTTGGTGGAGGTGTGGGTGAGCCAGCCCTGAAGTTGTGATCATGGGAGAACTGTCCACGCTACTCATCTGTCTAGTGGGGAGCAATGTCATCCCTGCCCTAACACCTGAGGCAGGTGGGAGAGCTGGCCCTGATGTTGTAAGAGTAGGAGAGCAGTCCCTGCCCCTCATCAGCTACAGGACTTGGGAGAGTGGGTCTTACATTTCATCTGGTCAGCACAGTAGAGCTAGCCCTGATGGTTTAAGTATCAGACTGATCCTGAGAATTGAAAGCCAAGCCTGAGAACTGGCTCTGCCCCTTGCTCATTGGTACAAGGGGTGAACTAGCAATGGCTATGCTGGAGAGCCCACCCTTATGGAAAAGACAGGGGAGAGCTGGCAGACCCACCCACCCTGCAACTATCCAGGCCCAGAACCAGGGTTATGTGTTGGCCTACCCCAACAGCCACCCCATCTGTGATCTGCTGGATCATGGGGTAGGGATGGGGGTCAATCCTGTGTACCCAGGTCTGCAGGATCTTCACAACACAGGGCAGCAATGGGAAGCCCAGGAAGAGTCCCAGTGAGGGCCTGGTGTTTATAGTGAAGCAGAGACGAGGGGCCACGAACCAGACCAATCATTCTTTTCAATAAATGCCTGCATGTAAAAATATATGGCTAAAGGGGTTTACTGTGTAACTCACTGTGTCACATTGCAGCTTCATGGGAGAACTGTCCACGCTACTCATGAATTTCCCCTCTCTTTTCACCATCTTTTTCTCTTAAATTTTATTTTGGGGTGGGAAGGTAAATGGGTGGAATCAGGAGGCATGATGTGAAAAACACAAAGAATAAATTTAAAAAGTTAAAAAAAACCTTTTGTGTGTGTGTATCTGAAGCTTATAAAATAATAGGGTTTTATGTTTTTCAGATATCCATAGTATTAATTATTCCTTCCCCTACCCATCTCTTTTCTACTCTCCCTTCCTATACTTAGGCCACCCTCAGAGTATTCGTCTTTCCTATGTATTTATATCACCTGCGCTCTACTAGCTCCTCTTCCATAAGATCTTTCAAAACTTGACTTTCATGTATAACTTGGTTATGGAATCTGCTTTACTGCTGGGCTGAGTTTAGCATGTGGAAGTCCTCACTGGGTTTGGGCCCATGTCACATCTTGTACAAGTTATAATGTCTACAAAGACCCCCATCGGGCAGGGTTCCCCTCCATGTCACACCATGCACAAGTCACAATGACTACAACAACCCCCATCAGGTTTCCCCTCCTGATGTTACTCCCATGCCCCCCATCTGTGAATCTGCAGTCATTCTTACTATCATCATCATCATCATCACCTTCTCAACCTGACCCATCTTCCTTGAGGTCTTTCTCTGTAACTGGCTATTTTTCCCCTCTCTTGACCTATTAAGTTTTCAGAGCAATTTAATGCACAGTATTTTCCAGATACATCAATAAAATGATGATTGACACCTGCAGCACATTAGTCAAGATTAAAAATGAAGTTTTTAGTCCATTTAATAGCACAAAAAGCTACACTTTGATAACCACATAATCTACTGAATGATTGATGTACTCAAAAGGCTTCCGGTGAAGCCACCAGTAACTAGAATGATACAGTCAGGACGGGATAACCTCATTTTGTTTTTAACACACACAATCAATTTGAGATTTACTTGAAGGGGTTCACTTAGGAACATTTTTGGACTTAATAAGACATGGAATAATTTTCTCCTGCTCCTTATTTTTTTCTTGAAAAAAATTCCCATACAATATATTTTGATCACACTTTCCCCACCACCAGTTCTTTACAGATTTCCTCTTCTCCCAAATCCCTCTTCATCCAACTCCAACTCAAAATCAAGAAAACAAAACAAAAACAGAAAAAAACCCAAATCCCAAGAAGCAATCCCCAAAGAAATCGAAGCAAATGAGCGAAGGGCTGACAAGAAAAAGAAAGTTCAAACAAAGCAAAATGAGACAAAAAGTCTACAACAATATAACTGAATTTTTTAATTTTAATTTTTATGTTTTATGGGGCTTATCTTGAAGTATGGCTAATATATCCAGTGAGACTGCACTGAAGAAAATGGATTTTCCATTTGTCAGCAGTTATCAATTGCAGATATATTTTTGGTTAGGGGTGGGAGCATGTATCCATTTATCCCTCTCAGTGCTGAGACACCATCTGCTTTGAATTGTGTGGACCTTCTCTGTATGCTGTCAGTCGCCATGAGTTTATTTATGCATTAGTCTTATTTTGGAAGACACTGTTTCCTTGGAGTCGCCCATCACTTCTGGCTCTTAAAGTCTTTTTGCCTTCTCTTCTGCATAGATTCCCGAGCCTAAGGGGAGGGGTTTCATGAAGTCATCCAATTTAGGACTGAATATGGCGGAGTCTTTCACTCTCTGCATCCAGTTATGTGTCTCTATGTTAGTTCCCATCAGTTGTAAGAGGAACCTTCCCTGATGAGGGTCGAAGGTGCTGATTTCAGAATGATTGTTTCTAGCTCCATCCATTTACCTGTGATTTTCTTGTTTCTTTCTTTCTTTATTTTCTTTCTTTCTTTCTTTCTTTCTTTCTTTCTTTCTTTTTCTTTCTTTTTTGAGTTTCCTGCTTCTTAAAGCTGAACTAATATCCCATTGTTTGAATGTATCATATTTTCATTATTGTTTCATTTCTATTCATCAGTTGATGGGCATCTTGGATGTTTCAAATTTCTGGTTATTATGAATAGGGCAGCAACAAACATGGATGAACAATTGTATCTGCAATACTGTGTAGTATTCTTTGTGTTTATTTCCAGGAGTGGTATACCTTCACCTTGAGGTAGATTGATTCCCAGCTTCCTGAGGAACTGCCACAGTGATTTCCATAGTGGATCTACAAATTTGCACTTCCACCGGCAGTGAATAAGTGTTCCCCTTTCCATACATTGTCAACGAGTGTGCTGTCATTTGTTTTATTGACCTTGGTGATTCAGTCTGGAGTAAGATGAAATCTCAAAGTAGTTTTGATTTGTATTTCCCCAAAGGGCTAAGGATGTTGAACATTTTTTTTTAAAGGATTTCACAGCCACTTGTATTTTTAAGAACTCTCTGCTTAGTTCTGTACCTCATTTTTAAAATTGGGTTATTGGTTTTCTTGAGGTTCAGTGTTTTTAGTTCTTTATAAAAACCTTTTATTGTTCTGTTCAGAAGCTCATTTTCTATGCCAATGAGTTCAAGGCTTTTATTCCATTAGGTTCAATGTATCTGGTTTTATGTTGAGGTCTTTGATCTATCTGGACTTGAGTTTTGTGCAGGGGGATATGCATGGATCTATTTGCATTCTCCTACATGCAGCCATCTAGTTTGATCAGTACCATTTGTTGAAGATACTAGCTTTTTTCCAATATGTATTTTTGAATTCTTTATATAAAAAATCATGCATTTATATTTGGGTCTTTGATTAGAATCCATTGATCAATGTGTCTGTTTTTTTATGCCAATGGCACATGCTTTTTTTTTATTACTATAGGTCTATAGTACACCTTGAAAGAGGGGATGGTGATACCTCCAGCAGTTTTAAATTTTTTTTTTATTTTTCAGGATTGTTTCAGTTACCCTGAAATTTTTGTGTTTCCATATGAAGTTGAGAATTTTTAAAAATTTTTGTGAATAACTTGGAATTTTGATGGTGATTGCGTTGAATCTGTAGATTGTTTTTGGTGTGATGGCCACTTTTACAATATTAATCCTGTCAATCCATGTGCATGGGAGATCTTTCCATCTTCTGGTGTCTCCTTCAATTTCTTCCTATGATGTCTTAAAGTTTTTATTATAAAAGTTTTTTGCTTGCTTATCTAACATATTTTTTTGGAGATAATTGTGAATGGTACTGTTTCCCTGATTTCTTTTTTAGTCTGTTATCTGCACATAGGAAGGCTAATTATTTTTGTGTGTTCATTTTGTATCTTGCTATTTGAATGACAGAGTTTATCAGCTGTAGGAGTTCCTGGGTGGAATTGTTAGGCTCACTCTGTATACAATAATATCATCTGCAAATAAAGATACTTTGAGTTTTTCCTTCCCTATTTTTCCCCCTTGATTTCTTTTAGTATGAATAGATTCATAAAGAGTGGGTATCCTTGTCTTGTTCCTGTCTTTAGTGGAAATTCTTTTGAATTTCTCCATACTTACGTTAACTGTGAACTTGCTGTAAATTGTCTTTATGTTGAGATCTGTCCCTTGCATCCCTAATCTCTTCAGGACTTTCACCATGAAGAGGTGTTCAATTTTGTCACAGGCCTTTTCTGTATATAAGATGATTATGCAGTTCTGTTTTTCAGTGTGTTTGTGTGATAGATTGAGCTTATTGTTTTAAGTATGTTGGAGCATCCATGAATCTCTGGGATGAAGGCAACTGGGTCACAGTGGATTATCTTTTTAAAATATGTTCTTGGTATGTTTTGAGAATCTTTGCTTTTATGTTAATAAAAGTAATTAGTCTATAATTCTCCTTCTTTGTTGGGTTTTTGTGTGACTTTGAAATCAGAGAAATAGTGGCTTCATCAAAAGAATTAGGAAATGCTCCTTCAGCTTCTACTTTTGTGGAATAATTTGAGGAGTATTGGCATTAATCTTCTTTGAAGGTCTGGTAGACTTTTGTGATGAATGCATTTGGGTTAGAATACTTTTAGTTACTGCTTATATTTAACTAGGGATTATGGGTCTGTTTAAATTTCTCATTTAATCTTGATTTACTTTGGTAGGTCATATATATCAAGAAATTAATCCATATCTTTTAGATTTTTTAAAGCATGTCCTTAGAACTCTCTCAATTTCCCCAGTGTTGGTTGCGGCATCCCTCCTTATCTCTAATTTTATTGAAATAGACACTGTCTTTCCAACTTTTAATTAAGTTGGCTAAGTATTTGCCAATCTTGTAGATTTTCTCAGAGAACCAACTGTTTCTTTATAGCTTGTTGTCAGTATTTCAATGATTTTAGCACTGAATTTGATTATTACTTGCCATCTACTCCTTTTGGATATTATTTCTTTTTGTTGCTATAGAACTCTCAGGTATGCCACTAAGTTACTAGTATGACATCTCTTTAATTTTGGATTCAGACACCTAGTACTATAAACTTGTCTCTTTGATTGCCTTCATTATGTTTCATAGTTTCATTATGTTGTCTTTTCATTTTTTTGTTCAATTCTGGAGTTCTTAATTTCCTTCTTGATTTTTGTCTCGGTCAATTGTTTGTTTGTTACTGAGTTGTCCAATCTCATAACTTTATTTACTTCCTGTTGTTGTTGAAATTCAGATTTAATGTGTTGTATACAGAAGGGTATTTTGACTTTTTTTGTATCTGTTGGGACTTGTTTTATGTCTGAGAGTCTGGTTAGCTTTGTAGAAAGTTCCATGAACTGAAGAGAAGAAAGTATATTCTTTTGTGTTTGTGTGAGATGTTCTGTAAATAGATTAGGTCCATTTGGTTTATGATATCAGTTAGAGCAAGCATTTCTCTAGCTTTTGTCTTGATGACCTGTCTATTGGTGAGAATGGAAGACTGAGGCCACCCACTATTGCTATGAGAGAATCAGTATGTGATTTGAACTACTAGTGTTTCTTTTATGAATTTGAGTATTCTTGTGTTTGGTTCATAAATATTTAGAATTTCAATATCCTATTGGTGGATTTTTCCTTTGATGAGTATGCAGTGTCTCTCCCCAAATCTTCTCATTAGTTTTGAAGATATTAAAATGGCTATACCTGCTTGCTTCTCCTCAGATTCATTTGCTTGGAATACCTCCCCCCCCCTTTTTTTTTCGAGATATTTGATAACTCTTAAGATCAATGGTCTCAATTCCCCAGGGTTTCTCTGAGTAGCTTTGGAGCCTATCCAGGCACTCGCTCTGGAGACCAGGCTGGCCTTGAACTCACAGAGATCTGCCTGCCTCTGCCTTCTGAGTGCTGGGAATAAAGGCATGTGCCACCAACGCCCGGCTGGAATACCTTTTTCCATACTTCTCCTTGAAATGTTTTCTTCATGGAAAAGAAATGGTGAATTTTGTTTCGTGGTTACAGAAGAAAGATGGATCCTGTTTTCTAATTCATGCTGTTAGTCTGCATCTTCTTATTGGGGGAATTGAGACCATTGATCTTAAGAGTTATCAAATATCAGTGTTTACTCACTCTTGTTATTTGGTTGTTATGATGTAGGTTCTCCCTCTCCTAGCCTGCTTTTTGATTTACTGTTCTGGGATTATTTTTTACTTGTGTTTTCTTGGGTCTGGGGAAGCTCTTCAGACTAAGTTTTTCCTTACAGTTCTTTCATTAGAGTTGAATTGGTAGATAATTAAATTAGTAGGCACTTAAATAGTAGAAACTTAAATTAGTAGATTACTTAAATTTGGTTTTTATCATGGAATGTTTTTCTTTTTCTGCCAACTGTGATTGGTAACTTTGCTGGGTAGAGTAGTCTGGGCTGGGATGTGTGGCCTCTCAGAGTTTGTAGAACACCTATCCAGGCCCTTCACAGCCTTAACCGAGAAGTCAGGTGTTATTCTAATGGGTCTACCTTTATAAGTGACTTGTTTTTTTTTTTCCCTTTGAGGCTTTTAATATTCTTCCTCTGTTCTATATATTTAGTGTTTTGATTACTATGTGTCCTTGGGAATTTATTTTCTGGTCCTCTCTATTTGGGGTTCTGTATGCTTCCTGATATGTAGGTACTTCCTTTAGATTGGAGACTCTTTCTTTCTTTCTTTTTTCTTTAATCAAAGGGAAAAATAATCACTTAATCCAGTGCCTCTTAGTTATGTTTCTTACAAAGATAGAACTGGGTAACCAACTGTTTTCCAAGGGTTGAGAACAATTGTGACAGTGGGTTTGCTCAACTGACTACTTAAAATTATGCTAGTATTTTATTAATCCAAAAGCACTTTACAAGAAAATGTAAGTCTGGCTTCCAATAGGAATGTTAACTCGGACTTGACACCAAGCTCACAGATTTGAGTTTGCAAGGAAAAACAAGCTTTCAAGTTAAACAACAATTTGTAACCAAAACTTTAATTCCAATGATTCTCACAAACACATTACAAATGACAGCATGAAATATGAAATCTTGCCCAGTAACTCAAAGGTTCAGCTCTGCAATGTACCCTCAAACTGATAGGTCACTGATAACTTAAGAGTCTTCCATTTCCAAACGAAGAATGTTACAAACAGCTATTCATCCACACACAGCAATCAGCAAGGAACCTCTTTGAAAGCCTTCAAAATGCAGTTCCCACCCTTTACCTGTTGGCTGGTGTTCACAGCAGCTTTTAAAGACAGACTGCCTGTCTTTTCACCCACAGCTCCACACCACATCCCAGCTGTTAGAGGATCTAGAGTGTTATTCAGTTTCTGCCAGTGGTTTCTATGTCAGCACACCATACTTTAACTGGGCAAATTCTAGGTTTATTTTAGTCTATGAAAAACTCAAGTTCAAAGCAAATTTAATCTTAAAGCTCCTTAAAAATGCAAGAAGCTTATGAAGTCTCAAACAAAACTTGAATTTCCTGTACATACTCCTGTCAAATGATGTTATTTTCTGTACACCACTTCTTCAGCAAAGTGGTCTTCTACTTCCTTTCATGCAACCCTGGATCAGCTACGAGAGAGACCTAGAGAAGGATGGAGATGTCTTGTGATTTCTCTCATGAGACAGAGACCTTTCTCTTCTCCTATCTCTAGAAAGTGACCTGCTCCAGCTTCAAGAGAAGCTTCTCCTTTGCGGAAGTGGAGGACTCCTCCCTCAGACGTCTCAAGGTTAACAACCCCAAGAATTGGACAACAATTCGACTTCTTTTTCCACTATTCGACAGTTCTACTCTTACACGGTAGCCTCTTAGTGTTCGTCCTTCCAGCTATTGGGAGGCATCAGACGCATCTCGGGGATCCTCAAATTCAAAAAAGCAAATCCAGGAGGGTTTTGAGCAACCGACACACTTCGGAGTGGCCCCTAATAGCCAAAAAGCCTGTTCTAATTCAGTGTTGTTGCCACTGTTTCCAAGATTACATACATCACTGTATAATCTAATGGACAGGAATCACAATGCATTTCGAGATCCTGAATTCAAAACGCCTAAGCTCAACTCCAACACTCTGAGAGGCCCACCTGCGCCCTTTGGGATCTGCCTTCGCAGATACTGTCCATTCCCCGGTGTTCACGAAATGGCTAGGTTGGAGAATATTTCTATGAATTCGTAGAAAATAGTTCCTGTGTCTTTGACCTTTGTTTCGACACCTTCCTCTATCTATATTACTTATATATTAGATCTTTTTATAGTGTCCAAGCGTTCCTGCATGTTTTGTGTCTTTTTAAAAAATTCTACATTTTCTTTAACCGAGCTATTTTTCTTTCCTTGTCTTCAACCCCCCGAGATTTTCTCTCTGGGCCTTGTAATCTGTTGATGAGACTAATTTCAGAGCTTTTAGTTTGACACCCTAACTTTTTCATGCCTAGTTTAATTTCAGTTCGTATTTCTTCAGTGTCTCTATTTCTTTTTACATTTTACTTGTATACGTTGAATTGTTTTCATTATTTCATTGAATTGTATTTTTATAAACTTCATTAAGGATTTTATTCATATTTTCTTTATGAACCTTGAACATATTCACAGTTGCTATTTTGAAGTTCTTGTCTTTTGCTTCAGCTATATTTCATTACTAAGGTTGTATATTACAATAAGATTACTGGCTTCTGGTAAGGTCATATTGTTTTGGCTGTTCATGTCTGTGTTTTTGCGCTGGGATCTAGGTTTCTAGAGTTACGATGTTTGAGGTGTTTCTTGGGTCAATATTTGGTCTTGCTTCTGTTGGGTGGCTGTTTCATTCCTTGTTTGCTGTTGATCTTTCTGTATCCTAGACAAGTATGGTAGCTGTGGAGTCCTTGCTTGAGAGTGTTGAGTTTCAGCCCAGTATGTATCACCAGCTGACGCAAAGGATGATTTGAGACTGGCTAGAAGAAAATGCTCAGAGAGCCTGCAGGAGAGAGCTAACATGGATCCACACCAAGAGGTGGCGTTCCCATGGAGTAGAGAGGGTGGGAGGAGGGGTTCCTGCTTACAGGTTGTAAAAAGATTCTCTCTCTCTCTCTCTCTCTCTCTCTCTCTCTCTCTCTCTCTCTCTCTCTTCCTCCTTCCTTCCTTCCTTCCTTTCTTCCTTTCTTCCTTTCTTCCTTCCTTCCTTCCCAAAACTGGTGTTAGGAAGACTTAAAAAGTGAATGATTTGGTCTATGGTAGGAGTAAATATGGATTTCCTTCATAGTTTTAGACTTCAAATTCTACTTCTGAGACTCAGCTTTCACTGAAATCTCATAAATAAACCACACTAATAATACAAGATTGTTTCCCCATATTCAGTCTTTTATAATTCCTGTGGAAACTGCTATCTCACCATCACTGGTGGTGACTAGTACTCGTCAAAGGGGAAGGTTCTTCTCAGTTGCGTAGTGTAGTGCACTGATTCTCAATATCCCTAATGCTGTGACCCTTTAATACAGTTCCTCATGTTGTGGTTACCCTAACCATAAAACTATTTTCATTGCTACATTATAACTGTAATTTTGTTACTGTTATGAATCATAATGTAAATATTTCTGATGCAAGGTATCTCATATGTGACCCCTGTGAGAGAGTCATTTGCCCCTCCCCTCCAAAGTGGTCACAACTCACAGTTGAGAACTACTGATTTAGTGGCTCTAGCTTTTCTCTTAGAATCCTAACACATTGAAACATGCAGTCAGGGGTGGTTGGCATGTTAAATTCTCAGTTCAGATTTGAGTGCTACAAATTATATGTATCCATTCCAATATTCAGGGTTTGTGGAACAAAGATGTGTTGAAACTGAGATTTGTTTGTGGATCAAAGATACATTGAAAAACTGAGATTAAGTTAATAAGTGGATTGTATATTCCTTTAGAGTAAAACCTGTGTGGTTTAGAAATATTTGCATGAGACTTCTTAGGCAAGTTTCTTATCTCAGTTAGTCACTGTTTCTTGTTAGCCAGCTAAGGATAGCTCTCCACAAGGAGTGGTTGCAAGGAATACACCTATTCTTTAAGAAGTATTCCATTCTTTTAGACATAGAATAAATGATTACCAGCCTACAATCCACAGTGCCAGAGAAGCTAGTAAACAAGGAAGACCCTAAAAGAGACAAACATTGTCCCCTGGAGAAAGGGAAAGGATCACGATCCCCTGAGCAAATTGAGAGCATGGGAAGAGGGGGGAGGGAGCTACAAGAATGAGAAGGGAAGAAGAGGAGAGATGTAGAGGACATGAGGAAGGAGAAAGGTTGAGTCAGGGGAAGAATAGAAGATAACAAGAATGGAGATACCATAATAGAGGGAGACATTTTAGGTTTACAGAGAAATCAGGCATTAGGGAAATGTCTGGAGATCTACAACAATCTAAGCAACAGAGGAGAGGCTATCTTAAATGCCCTCCCCCGATAATGAGATTGATGACTGACTTATATGCCACCCGATAGCCCTCATCCAGTAGCTGGTGGAAGCAGAAGCAGACATCCACAACTTATCACTGAACTGAAATCTAGATGCAGAGAAATACGAGTGAAGAGCAAAGGGGTCCAGACCAGGCTGGTGAAACCCACAGAAACAACTGACCTGAACATCGGGGAACTCTTGCTCCCTAGACTGATAGCTGGGATACCAGCATGGGACTGATCCAGACCCCAAGAACATGGGTTTCAGTGAGGAAAACTTATCCCTAGCATAGGTGTGGACTTTGGGAGCCCATTCCACATAGAGGAATACTCCCTGAGCCTAGACACAAGGGGGTTGGCCTAGGCCCTATCCCAAAGGATATGATAGACTCTGATGACCCCCCCCTATGGAAGGCCTCTTCCTCCCTGGGCAGCACAAAGGATATGTGATAGGTAGGGTTTTAGTTGGGGGAGTGTGGTAGGGGAGGACAGGAGGGAGAAGGGAACTGGTATTGTCATGTAAAACAATCTTGTTTCTAATTCAAATAAAAAAATCTGAAAGAAAAAAAAAACTTTTAAACACACACACACAAAAGAAGTATTCCATTCAGTGTCTGTTATGGAGTAGGTATTTTAAGAATTATTATTTTATTTTATATGTATGTGTTTTTTGCTTAGAGTTATATATGTGTACCATGTGTGCTCCTGGTATCCTTGAAGGTCAGAAGAGGATTTCATATGTACTGGAACTGAAGTTACATCTGTTACTCAGAATTCAGTGTGTTTCACAGAGATCTCAGGCGACTGAGATGAGACTGGCTGAAAGTTTCATTGTTGCAGCTCTCCTTCAGCCTCCATATGTCTTGTGAAGTCTAATTTTTATTTAATTAAATAAAAATACTTCATTTTTGTAAACACTAGTGTATTCATTCTCATGACAGAAGTGTGTAATATTGCCAGATGGTGGTGGTGGTGCACACCTTTAATCCTAGCACTCAGGAGGCAAAGACAGGCAAGGCTAGCCTGGTCTACAATGTGAGTTCCAGGACAACGAGGGCTGTTATGCAGAGAAACCCTACCTCATATAACAACAACAACAAACCACCCAAACAACAACTACAACAACAAAGGAAATAGATAATATTTATCCATGGAGTCTATATCCCTGGAATTCTGAAGGAGGAGGAAAATCAGAAAAAAAAACTGTCCAAGAATCCAAAAGGAAAAACATTTCAAGGAAGAGACAATGGTATAAAAGATATAAAACAGAGGGGTTGCTGAGATGGTTCAGTGAGCAAAAGTGCATGCATTGCAATCCTGACAGCCTACGTTTTGTACCTGGATTCAATATAAAAATCTGTATGTGGTGCCACACATCTGTGATTGCAGCATTGGTAAGGTGAGATGGGAGGGAGAGATTGGAGAACTGTCTGAAATCCTGTAGGGCAGCTGGCCTAAAGTATGCAGCCAGAAATAACCAGAAAGACCCTACTTTGAGGTATTTTATGGAATATTATTTTAAGATGTATTGCATTTGTCTATGCTGTGGAACATGTGTTTTTATGATGCAAAGATGTGTTGCATTTTTTATGTTGCATTTGTTTATCTCTGTGAAGCTGTGATACTTGGCCTGTCTAAAACACCTGATTGGTCTAATAAAGAGCTGAACGATCGATAGCTGGGCGAGAGAAAGGATAGGTGGGGCTGGCAGGCAGAGATAATAAATGGGAGGAGAAATCTGGGAAAAAGAGGAGGAGCAAAAAGAAGGAGAGAGGACATCAGGGGTCAGCGACTCAGCTACACAGCCCTTCAAGGAGTAAGAAGTAAAGAAAGGTATACACAGTAGAGAAAGATAGAAAGCCTAGAGGCAAAAGGTAGATGGAATAATTTAAGTTAAGAAAAGCTGGCTGGAAATAAGTCAAGCTAAGGCCAGGGGATTATAATTAGGAATAAGTCTCTCTGTGTGATTTATTTGGGAGGTGGGCCCCCAAAAGAGTAAAAGAGTAAAACAACAGGGGTAGATGGAGAGAACTCATGAAAGCTAACCTCTGACCTCTACATGTGTGCATGGCGTGCACATACCATACTCAGACACACATATTCGCACACTAACCAGTAAATAAATATTTAAAAATCAAATGAGCATATAGACCATGATAGTAAGGATTAAAGAAAAACTACCAGATTTGGTAAGAGTATCGTTGAGTGATTTCAAAGAACTACAGTTTGGGAAGCTGGATTCTTTTGAGATGACTATGGCATGAGGGTGGCAAATCACAATGTGAATTTTAAGACATGTGAACATAGCTCAACATGTAGAGCATGTAGCTCTGAGACAGGAGGGCACCATGAGGACAGTGACAGAAAATCAAGGGCTACATCCGTGAAACACGGCTTTGGGTCTGCGGACATCTGAGCACCTGTGGAGACATGGAGGCTCAATCTTTGGAGGAAGAGGATGGATATTCTGAAAAGGGGAAAGACTGATAAAAGAACTAGGTTGTCCAGGTGTAAGGAATACTTCCCTTAATACTTTCACTTCCTGAGCATTCATAAACAGCATCCCCACTATTTATTAGAATGGCAAAGTATGTTTTATAAAGTAGTCTCAAGTGTGGTGCAGCAGGCTCATGTCCATATGATGACTGAAGATGATTGCCAAGTGTCTTGAGCAGGGTCTGTCCAATGAAGTCCTCCTGTAGAAGCTCACGTCAAACGGGAGTTTGGCTAATGAGAAGAACTGCCAGTGTCCCATCTTAGATTAGTTCTTGGAGGGTGGAGCTGGTTGTGACTAGTCTACAATAACCTGTCAACAGTTGCTATCTACAGTTAACAAATGTTCCTATTGGTGTGCAGAGCTTCAAAATGAGACTGTAAATAACAGTTCCAAGCTGTCAACATCTAGGGATCCCTGTTCCTGACACTGTGTTGACTGCTTTGCTCTAAAGGCCAAAGGACTTGTGAGAGTATTTATGTTGCATTTGGATGAACTACTTGGGACTTTGGCCTTTTTCTCTAGTTGTCTGTTGCTCACTCAAAATTAATTTGTTACAGGCACAGTGAGTTAATTAGCACGATTAGGTCCCTGGCCTCCATGCTTGTATTTTTAAGAGCTTTAAAGTTAAGGTACTACTTACACAGATGATTGCTTGGTGGTAGTTAATTCTTGGGTTGTTATCTTAGGATGGATATTATCCCATTATTAATATACATAATTATTTAGGAAGAAAAAATCACCTTCACATGCCACCTTAAAACATATCAGATAATACATATGTATGTACATATATGCATGCATATAGTTTGCTTGCATCCTGTCAACATGTCTAGATTGTAGACTTTTAAAATGTGAGACTACCAACCATAAAGAATTACATGTTTTGACAGATAGCAATAGTAAACTTTTCACTCCTGAAGCAGTTATTTTAGCAAGTAATCAATGACACATTTGACTTATATCTGTTGAAAACTTAAAGTTGAACAGAAGAGTTCACCACTAGGGGCCACACTGGTCTTGAAGCTTAAACCAAATCATGAGTTCAACAACAGTAGAACATTGTGAGTAAATATTTTACTTAGGATAAAATGGAGGTTGATTTGGGGAATTTGATATAATAATTATAATATTATTTTACTATTAATACACTGAAGCTTGAAACATTAAGTTGTGGGAATTTCTGTTCAAAGATGACATTTTCAGATAGCATGCAAATCCATTGTACCGCCGGATGTGAGTAAGTCATTTGTCAATTCAGTAAAATTCTGCTAATTTTCCTAAAGGAGTTAGGTGTGGTTTGATGATCTTAGTAGAGGGAGCCATTAATTTAATATCTCCATCAGCTTTCACCACCACACAGAGAAAGCTATTTAATGTTTCTATTCTGGCTTGATTACCCATAAAAAGATAATAAGCTTATCACCCTCTCAGGAGTGTTAGGAAGGAGACTTGGTTAAAGTATGGAAAGTCCCAAAGATAGAAACCTCTAATTATTATTATGTAAAGTGATGTAAAAACAATCAATGAATTTGTGAAGGAGGGAATTGCCTGGTAATTCAGCTACAAATGAAAATAGCAGCCTCTTTTGGCAATTAAAAGTTGTCTCTTTATGCCATATTTACAAATCAAGAAGGCAAAGACAGTGTTCCTAAACTGTGACATTTGGTTTCAAATAGTCTGGTTCACAAAACAGACTCAACTCTCCGACGTAGGACATGCAGAGGGAGGCTGTGAGGCGCTATTCTTTTTCTGGATGACTTTGGGGAACAGCATCTGTGAGACCCTTGAAATTCTCAACACCACAGAGGCTTGATAAAATGCACATGTCTGTTGTTTTTCTAAGAAGCTCGAGGAAGCCCACAACAGAAAAAGAGAAGGTCATATCGTCTGTTTTAGAACTTTTAAAGGTGGCAATAGCTTGTCTAGCATCAAAGTGTCTTGTGATGTAGGTGAAGTGAGTCAGTGGAAATGAACTCCGAGAAACTTCAGTGAAGAAATAGTGACTGGGAACCTTGAGGTCTGAAGAGATGCTTTGGTGTCACAAGACTGTAGCCCACAGAGATCTACAGCTGTGAGAGGGCCAAGGGGTTTTGTTGATTTTTTTAGCTATAATTTTAGAACCACACCTTTATCCAGGTGAGCCTCTTTATTTTTGTTTTCCTCTTTTCGCCCTCAGAGTTGTGGTCATTTATTTTCTGTGGCTTCTTAAAATAGAAGGCGTGTATATGACCTTTGAACTGTGGTTCAAAGAAATTATGGAGCCCAACTGCTGCATTTTACTACTTCCCATGAGATGGACATCTTCCTTTGAGGGTGGCTTATGAGATAGCTCAGTATGACCTCTCCTGAACTAATTTATTCAGGTTCTGTGCTCCAGCACATGGCAGAACTGTTGGTTCTGTGAGAATCTTGGAACTGAATTATGTCTGTCTCATATCTACTTATATGTTCTAACATGTGTATATTTACAATTTCATTGTGAGCATAACTTATTATCATCATTGAGTCAGAGTCCTATTATGCTACCATAGCTAGCCTAGAATTCTCTAAGAAAACCAGGATGGCCTGGAACTCACAGTGATCCATCTGCTTCTGCCTCCCAAGTGCTGTGATTAAGTTTGTAGACCACCAGGCCTGACCATAAATTTTAATTTTCTGATGAATCAAAGATATAAGATGTTAGTAGCAATACCATGTGAAGAATGGACCTCAATTATAACTAAATGGAGTCTATTTAATTAGGCTATTAAATAATTATTAATTCCAAGGAAAAGAAAATAATGACCAAACATAAACTGAGTTATAATGTTCTAACTACTTTGCACATGCCCGTTGATTTAATGTCCACAACAGGACGAGTTGCTGTGTGAGAATAGAATTTAGATATAAATCTATCATTTTAAAAAAGAAAAGCAGGTACGTTTAGCAGATATATGGGAATAGCACCTGTAGTTCAGGCTGTTGTGTTTCTGTATTTAGCACCTTGATTTAGGGCTCCCTGGGTTTGAAACTGTCAGCTTACAGCTGACAACTGTCTCATCTTATACACCAGATTCAGCAAATAACATACTTTGCAGACAGTTTTTATTAAAAGTTTGGGCCTTTAGGAAGCAAACTTCCACACCTGCAATGCCATTTGTGTAATGAGGAAGGAGATGATGACTTGAGAGGCTTGATGATACAAAAATTAGGCAACTCCAAAAGCAAAGACAGTTAATTCTGAAATAGAAACACTCTAACTTGTGGTAGGAAGCCTTGGGAATATTGAATAAGAATCACAGGGCAAGCCATTTAAAAGATATACTGTATTTCTACAGCTGCCTGGAAGGTTTGTGTTTATAGGTAGAGAGGGGGTAGATACATGAAGACAAGAGGACCTGGGCAGTGAGGGCAAAAACTCAGTTATAAGACTCACAATGACAGAGAAAAAAGAGCACAGCCCTTGTCACCACAGTGGACTCATGTAGGCAGAAGATGCAAAGAGGACGGAAGAGCATACAATATTTGGATCTCATAGCTGGCCACAGATATTTAAGTGACATGCTGTTGATCACTATATTCATACAGACAGAACCCCCTCTTGAGTAAGTTGTCTAATTAATTTTACCCCTTTAAAAAAATCTGAAGAACTGAAAGACACTTGAGAAAGTGCTCAACATCCTTGGCCATGAGGGAAATGCAGCTCAAAACCACTCTGAGATACCATCTTACTCCTATCAGAATGGCTAAAATCAATAACACCAATGACAGTCTATGCTGGAGAGGATGTGGAAAAAGAAGAACACTCCTTCATTGCTGGTGGGAGTGAAAACTTGTACAACCACTTTGGAAATCAGTACAGTGGTTTCTCAGGAAAATGGTAATCAGCCTACCACAAGATCCAACAATTCCTCTCTTGAGAATATACCCAAAGAATGCACATTCATACAATAAGGGCATATGTTCAACTATGTTCATAGCAGCATTATTTGTAATAGCCAGAACATGGAAGCAACCTAGATGCACCTCAACTGAAGAATGGATGAAGAAAATGTGGTACATTTACACAATGGAGTACTATTCAGCAGAAAAAAATGGAATCTTGAAATTCACAGGCAAATGGATAGAACTAGGAGAAACCATCCTAAATGAGGTAACCCAATCACAAAAGACAAACAGTGTATGTACTCACTCATATATGATTTTTAGACACAGAGCAAAAGATTGCCAGTCTACAATCCACACTGCCAGAGGAGCTAGGAAACAAGGAAGACCCCAAGAGAAGATTGCATAGTCCCTTGAAGAAGGGGAGGGGGACAAGAACTGCTGAACAAAGTAGGAGCATGGGACGTGGTGGAGAGGAAGGAGGTAGGAGGGCAAGAAAGGGAGGAGGGAGGAGAACAGAGGTCTGAGAGAGGGGAGGAATAGAGGAGGGCAAGAAAGGAGATGCCTTGATAGAGGGAGACAGTCCAGGTATGGAGAGAGGTCTGGCACAGGGGAAATGTTAGGGGATCCACAGGGATGACCTCAACTAAGAATCCAAGCAGTTGTGGAGAAAATGCCATTGTTGCCATTCCCCTATAACGAGATTGGTGTCTACCTTGGTTACCATTCCTAGAGCCTTCATCCAGTAGCTGTTCAAATCAGAAACAGGCACCCACAGCTAAGCACTGAACCATACTACTGGCATCCAGTTGTGGAGAGGGAGGAGGAATGAGTAAAGGAGCCAAGACAGGGTTGGAGAGCCCTGCAGAAATAGTGGATCTGATCTAGTGAGAGCATAAAGCTGCAGAAACAGCGTTGGACTGAACCGAGCCCTCTGAATGTGGGTGCCAGCTAGGAGGCCAGGGCAGTCTATGGGACCTCTAACAGTGGAGCCAGTCTTCAACCCTAGAGCACAAATGGACTTTGGGAGCCCATTCCCCATGGAGGGATATTGTTGCAGCCCAGATACAGCAAGGAGGGCCTGGGCCCTCCCTCAAATGATATGACAGACTTTGAAGGTCCCTGGTGGAGGGTCTCACTGTCCCTGGGGAGGAGTTGGGGGATGGCTTCAGGGGTTGGTGGGGAACATGGGAGGATGGGAGAGCAAGGGAATGGGGGGATGGATATGTAAATATGAGTGGTAATTACAGAATTTAAATAAATAAAAATCTAAAGAAATTTGGATTAACTGAGACAAAATCTCAAGATTTATTTATCAATTCAATTGTCCAAGCTATATTTCCTTGCACACTGTTTGGTCCTGAGGACACAGTAATCAATTTTATGAGATATGCATGTGGACCTCATGGAGGTGCCACATAATGAGATTTGGAAACCATGGAAGCAGAAGGCTTGTTTGGAGTAGTGGCTGAATTCTGAGAACATTTCTTGTGAGGTTTCCTAAGCTATCTGATTGGATTTTGAGCACAGGATTGCATATTCAAATCTAGAGTCCAGAGGAAATGTACACAGAAGATAAAAATTTGAGACTTTTGGTAATTCATTAATGCCACTCACCAAATATTTCTATTTCCCCCTGTAATTTGTGCTGGAATTGTACTTCACTGTTCGTGGTAGCATTTTAATTGCCAACTAAGTAAAATCAAATGAAAAGGCTATGTGTAATCTTTGGAAGGATACTTGACCTGAACAGGAATCATGACACACAGCTGGGTATAGGTAGACTTGTAGACAGATAAAGGAAGAGAGAAGTTCCAGGACAAGTAAGGCTGAGAGCACCCATCTGAAAAGGTTGGTCAGTAAAGGAACCAGTCAGCATGCCATATAGGAATGTATGGCATTCTAGAATTCAAATGAAGGATGGGCTTTTCAAGGAGAAACAGTGCTCAACCATGTCAAAGATGCTTTAATAAGCCGAGGAAATGTATATGTGGGTCGTGGAGAACTTTAAAAAGTGTGTCTAGATCAATCTCTAATTTAGATAGAGAAGTAGGCAGGCAGAAGTGTATCTGGAGGGAGTGAAAGTGAGAACAGAGAGATAAAATGGGTGGAATAAATATTCTCAAGTATGCTTTTCTTTGATGTATTGATATAGGCTCACAGTTACAACAGGGATGTAGAGTCTTTTCATTAGAGGATGGGAATCCTGCACATCAACCATGGGTGGAATATTAATAATATAGAGGAATTGAAGAAGTACATTCTGTTTTTTTAATTTTTGTTATTTTTAATTACTCATATTTACATATCCATCCCCCCATTCTCTCGATCTCCCCTCCTCCCATGTTCCCCCACCCAACCCTCCCCTGACTTCTCTCCAGGGATAGAGAGGCCCTCTACCAAGGACCTTCAAAGTCTGTCATATTGTTTGGGGGAGGGTCTAGACCCTCTTTGCTTTATCTGGGTTGCAATAGTATCCCCTCCATAGGGAATGGGCTCCCCAAGTCCATTTGCGCTTTAGGGATAAAGACTGGCTCTGCTGCTAGAGGTCCCATAGACTGTGTTGGGCTCCTAACTGGCACCCACATTCAGAGGGCTTGGTTTGGTCCAATGCTGTTTCCCCAGCTTTATGACTAGGGTCTCCATTCTATCAATAGGTCAGATCCACTGTTTCTGCAGGTGTCTCCATCCCTGTCTTGGCTCCTTTGCTCAACCCTCCTCCCTCTCCACAACTGAATTCCAGTATTATGGTTCAGTGCTTAGCTATGGATGTCTGTTTCTGCTTTGAACAGCAACTGGATGGAGACTCTCCTTCCTCTCCCTGCCCCCGGGTTCCAATTTGGTCAGGGGTTCTTGTCCCCATCCCCTTCTTTGAGGGACTATGCAATCGAAGAAGTACATTCTTGAGCACGAGAGAAGGAACTGAATCTTGAGATCAAATGGGCAGGTCAGCCTTGCTAGGAAATTAGTATTTAAGAATTTAAAGTGGGATAAGTCGACACAATTTACATGTTTTTCTTCAAACATAATTGGCTACATGGATGCAGGTATAGAGTAGATGAAGCATTGGATTAAATCAGGCTTGGAAGTGATGCCTTGATTATTAATTTTAAGTATATTTGTTCTTGCTTTTAATAATGTTTCCAAACTAAATAAAAGGAACTGTTTTTTTAAGTTTCAGGTGGGGGTCAGGCATATGCCTGGGAGGTGGGCATGTCACAGCATACCTATGGAGGTCAGAGGACAACTTTGTGGAGTTGATATTCTCCTTTCATTAACAATGGGTCTGGTGATCCTACTCAGAGTGCCATGTTTTTGAAGTGTATATGCACAGCTTCTAGGGCTGGACTTGACTAGGGCTTCCACGGAATGAAGCACAGAAAGACAGATGGACACATGGACACACAGAAAAACCTGAGGTCAGGTCGTATGGGCTCTCTGCTGGAGAAGCCTCAGCACCTCCTAAGCTCAGTATGTTTATTATATAGCATTTAACAGAGAGGCGGGGTTATTGCATATAGGTGGAAAGGAGGCATGGTTATTATATACAGGTATATAATGAGGCAGGGTTTATTTTGTATAACTGGATCAAAGGGACAGGTTTAGTTAAACTTGGTAGTCTCTGTAAGAGAGTGGTCTTCAGGCCATACATAGTCAGGAGTTCAAAGCTTTGATGGACATTTTTTTGCACATACTGTCAACTGTCAACAACCACATTAGGACCAGAGGAAAGCCTCTCTGTGCCTTTGAGTCTTACTCTAGGGAGAAGGCTTTTCAACTCACCCATGGGCCTGGGGCTCTGGGATCTTTAAGATGATTGGCTCATGTCAGCAATACATATTATCTCAGAATTTCACTCAGAGACTTCTCAGCTCCCTACAGTGCAGCAAGTGTTGTCTCTTACCTGCTGAATTATGTGGACTACCCTCAAGAATAAAATTTTATACTCACAAGCCTCCAAACAACTATGCTAGATTTGAGGGAATTCTTAGCAATTTAGGACTAAAATAAGCAACCCCCCAAAACAGACATGGGATTTTATTGCTGAAGATTATGAGTTTCTTTCCACCGAGCTTCAACAGGAGAGTATCTTTTTATTTTAGGAAGGTCTCTTATGCCGTAGATTTGCCAGTCCAAATACTTGTTGATCTTGATTATTTTAAAAGTAACCAACAGCTCTTATTTTGCGTTATTCCTCTCTGTTCCCTCATCGTATTGAATAATGTTTTGTTAGTAGCTTTTTAAGAGGGCACAAATAAATGCAACAGCACAGCAGGAAGTCTTTGAGACCAACTCAAACTAGTTATTAGTTCACACATACTAAAGCATCTGGGTGGGGAATCTGTGCCGAATGAGGAAAAGGCAATAAAGTGAGAAAATAAAAAACACATCCTGTAAGCAGATGCCCAAATTGCTAGAATATACATGTATTCACAAGTACATGCACCCTTGTGTGCAGCTACATATTTATGACTTTGCTGTTGTGGTTACAACAGACCTTGCCAAGGAGGTTCAAGATTTTTTGTTTTAAGGTAGTATATTGCAATGTTTATTCAATGTACTGGTGTCTTACTTGGGTACTCAGTTGGCTACTATGATGAGGGAAGGGAAGCGAAGACTGTTCCAGGAAAGCCATTTGTCCCATGCTTGTCTGTCAGGATTGACTATTTCTACAAGGTGAGAACAGACAGAGAACAGTATGAATGTAAGTAAGGCCAGATGTTTCAAATGTGTCTGTGAAAATGGCTGGTTTTATAATGACAAAGAATATGCTTATGGTAGAATGTTGAGTGAAATAACCCAGAGAGAAATTTCTATAAAGTATGCTATCAGCCATTATTTTTGAAAGGCACAGGAAAACAGGATATAGGGAACCCTACAATAACCATTGGTGCTTACAGTGCTGAACCTCAAATTACTAAGACACATCTTGGTCAGAGACATAGGACTATTGTTAGTTAGCTTCATTTGTCACCTTCACACACCTGGAAAGAGGAAATCCCAGCAAAGAAATTGCCTTCCATTGGATTGGTTTGTAGCCATGTCTGTGAGGCATTTCCCCACTTGCTAAAGGGCATAGGAGGTCCCAGGCCATGGTGGGCAATGCCATCCCCTAGCAAGCTGGCCTGGGCAGTATAAGAAAGGTAGCTGAGCAAGCAAGGGGAAGAAGGCAGCAAGAGACATTCTTCCATGGACTCTGCTTTGGTTCCTGCTTCCAGGTTCTTGCCTTCAGTTCCTGTTCTAGTTTATTGGATGATGAGCTGTAAGCTGGAAAAACCTTTTCTCTACCAAGTTGTTTTTAGTCATTGTTTTATCACAGCAAAAAGAAAACTAGAACAGGTATTGAAAACAAGAATTATTTATGGGTTTACTTTCTTTTGGATTGCCAATTTTGTATTATGCTTCATACATATATAGCTTAAAGATAGTAGTGCTTAAAGATAGTAGTTCAATTTTTAATTAAACTTATTTTACTTTTTCATTGTTATTTTATTTTTTAATTATATGAATGTGTGTGTGTGTGTGTGTGTGTGTGTGTGTGTGTGTGTGTGTGTGTGTGTAGGTGCTTGTGCACATGAATACAGGTGCTCACAGGGGCCAGAAGAAGAGGTTGGATCCTCTGGTGCTGGAGTTACATGCTTCCTGATGTGTGTCCTTGGAACAGAGTGTAAGAGCTCTGAAAGGTAGTACAAGCTTTCAACCACTTAACCATCTCTTCAGATCTGGCTATTGCCTCTTATAGTGCATTAATTCTGGAAGACTATGCTTGTAGACATAAATACTTATGAATTATTTGTCAGGAAAATCAGATATATTTTTACATATGAATCTATTTATGTAAAAACTACTATGTGTCCCATACTCTGTTTGTCTCTGGACTTACTAAATACAGAACTGAACCAGTCTAGTGGGTATGTGTCCTCGTTTTCTACCTCTGTTTGTGGAGTTACAGTATACTGACAGCTTAAAGCAGCCCATATTGCTGATTCATTTCCTGTGGTTAGAATACAGTGCATTGCTTGGCTAGATCTTTGCTTAGAATCCCAAGTCTTGAGACAAGGTGTCGTTGGGCTGTACTCTTATCTAGAGACTCAGTTAAGGAAGCATCTGTCTTCAGGCACACTTATTTATTGGGGAAGGTTCATGGCATTGCTGCTGTATGTTGATGGCCATGGGGCTTTATGCTAATTGTTGACTGGTCCCTGCCCACTTACCCTCACCACTTTGTGTAAGTCTCCCACGACCTCAAGAACTTCAAAAGTGAGTCTGACAGTGAGAAAGAAGTACAGACACTGTAGCATCACCAGAGTGGTAGCACGCCACTTTCTTCATGGTTTACCGGTTAAAATGATGCCCCAGTTTCTACACACAGCTAGCTGTACTACCGATGAATCCGGCTTGTCCAGCTGGAGACACTTTTTGAGGGGGTTTTACAATATGTTCCTCAGAATTGACTGCAGCTCTTATTCACGGTTAGTCAAGAGTCACATCATGAAGGGAGAACTCTCAATAGAGGAGTTTGAATGTCAGAATGACTAAGCAGGTTTGCAGAAGCATCTTTCATGGGCATAGAAAATGGTACCTACCTGGAGCAATTGAGGTGAGGTATTGCCTGGTTACAGATGCATGATATTAGGAAATGCCAAGATGTCTGGGGGAAAAGGTGAGCCAAGAGAGTCTACATCAGGCACAGGACTTGTCAGCACATAAAACTAGTGAGAAGCAGGCAGGAGAGAAATCATGTGTGACTCTTTCCTACAGGAGCCAACAAAACCATTGCCTGAGCTTTAACTAAGATCCCTTTCCCATGACCACTGTATTATTTCATTTTACACTGAAAAGCTGTATAATTCTCATGGCTCGGGGTATAACTGTTTAGCAATGCTTCTCACAGTTAATGGGCACACTGATCACCCAGGGAGTTTGTGAAATCATCGATTTTGTTGCAGCTTGTGGAACCGTTGGCTTATGGTCTGCATTTTGAACAAACTGAGGTGACAGTTCTGCTGCTGTGCTGCAGGCTGCACAGGTGGGAAGAGAGCAAGTGAAGAGCCTTGTATCCTGAACAAACTGAATAGAGCAGGTGCAAGTGGTGTGATCTGAAGGTGCTAACTCCCTGGAGCTTGTGTCAAGCATTTTTTTTCCTGCATGGCCTGAAGGTTTCTAAGACCCTCCAAGTGAACATTGAACGATGGTTTTGAATAATGTTGTTACATAAAACCTCTCTCAGAACAGTGCAGACTATTTTGTAGAACATTAGCCATCTGGTCATCATCCTCCAAGGATACTAATTTCCTTATAGGAAAATAGTAATGATATGTTTGTAAAGTGAAAATTCAAATATCGACTCCTTACAGAACATTATTTTCTCACTCCACAAATACATCCTCATTTCAAATAGCATTTCCTAAATCAAAATAATAACATCATTAGGGTATACTGAGTATATTGGAGTTTTGCCTCTACTTTCTAAAGAGAAAAACATTAAGTTTCAAAGGCTTGCATCATCTACTGAGAAATTTCATGATGCGAACACAGTGTTTACTACTGATTGGTTCAGTTTGATTAGGTTTTTTTCATGTTGCCTATAATTCTAAAGAAGAAACAAACGAGGTAATCTTATAGATCCTATCATACATTTATGTAGCTCTTGAAAAGGTGTGATTTTTTTTTACAATATGGTTTCTGAAGGAGCACTTCAAAAGGAAATGTGGAAAAGCATAACTCTGACATTTGAAGCTAAATTGAGATTTGATATAGTAATATAATACAGAAGATAAGAAAGTATCTTTAGACATGGAGACTCTAACCAACTCAAGTTCCTATGATGGTTAAAAATTTTATTTGGGGGGATTGAGAGAGGCCCAGATGTTAAGAGTACTGGCTGCTTCTGTAGAGGACCTGGTTTTGAGTCTTAGCACACACAGCATCTCTCAACAGTCTCTCACTCCATTCTTGGGATCTGACCCTATTCTTGTTTCCATAAGCAAAACATGATTATGGTGCATAGACATACATGCATACAAAATACCCATGCACATAAAATGGCAAAAATTAGAAAACCTTCTAGATCAGTGGTTCTCAGCCTTCCTAATTTTGAACCCTTTAATATGCAGGTGGTCTTAGGCTACCTCTGTGAAAAGGTCAGTCAGCCCCAAAGTGACTGTGAAACACAGGTTGAGAACCACTGATCTAGATATTTCTCTGAGGGTTATTATTTATCCACTTAATTAACATCTATTGAGAATGCACTGTAAAAATTGATATGGCCCTGGGTTTGCAGTGGAAACAGGACAGAATTATTGACAAGTTATACCTGGAGGGAAAGTGGTGATTGAGCAAAACATCACACACATGCAATCATAATTACCCATGGGGTAAGTGCTATGAAGGAAACATTGTGTGTGCAGATCACAACAGCAAGTAATATGCCTGTCACATTTGAGGAGTTAAAGAAGCCCAATGTGCAGGGCACCAGCCCAATGAAGATGCAATTAGTGGATGCCCAGTTATTAGAGCAGACACAGTGTAGCGGGCATAATACTATCACTCATTCAATCCTTACCACCATTTTGTGAGATAAAAACCATAAGCTTCCTTATTGTATTGGTCAGAGGCCTTAGGGGTCATAGATTGCCCAGTGTTTCATGGGCAGTAGCTTTCTTCTGGGAAGTGAGGCTTCGAGGTTCTCATCAATAGCATTCATGGCCCCTCTTCAGGGATGGCAGCAGCTGTGGCAGATTACAAAGATCAGCAGTTTGATTTTCTCACTCCTTTTAAAAAATCTAACACACAAACTCAGAGACTTATTCCTTTGTGAAAGAACAGTAGGCTAGCTAACCTAATGAGATTAAAATAGGGCCATTTAAAACAGAATAATAAAATAAAATAATCATTGTATTATAAGACAATTTACAGTTCTGGTAAGTAGACTCTCAAAAATGCAAAGATGTGTTGCCATTTCATGAAGTCTCCCCAGGAGGGGCTCCATATGGGAGAAATAACTGTACATTCTTTCCACAGCTCAGTGGGTGTGAGTCAGTTTTTAATCATCTCACATGACATTAGTGTGTCCTTTACATAATTCCCCGAGGACACACAAGTGGTACAGACCCAAAGAGGTTATCTTTTTTCTTTGTATTTTCTAAATGAAAGTGATGCTGCAAATGTTTAGATATTGTGGCAGCATTCTAAGAAGTGCAATTGTGAATGATTTTTTTCTTTTGTCATTTAGAGTAGTTTAATTGTATTATAGATTTAAGGTTTAAGTAATGAATGATTTAATGACAAACTTAAAATATTTATTAATTTATTCATTTAGTTTCATACTTTTAAAAATAGAATGATCATGATGGGAGGAAACTACCCAGTTACCTTTATTCTTCCATTCTAACCACTGTGTAGATTTATAGCATCCCTCCTGTCTAGAAGTTGCACCAGCAAAGGGCTGTATTCAAACCAGTGAACAGGCTTGACCTACACCAACCCTGATAGCTCCTTGATCATGGACTTCCCAGTCTCTGGAATACAGAGAATTTTTTCTTTATAAAGTACCTAGTCTACAGTATTTTGTGATAGCGGCAGGAAGTTAAGTATCACTCAGACTGTGTTGTGTAGTAGTGGTGATGTCCTGAAAGGGATAATTACAGGGAATGTAAACATTAGGTCCCAGGGAGTTTGATGTTAAGACTGACAGAAGCCAAGAAGTGATGTTGATTTAAAGGATACCAGAAAAGTTAGTCTTGGTGTGCCTCTAGCAGTGTGGTCATAACAAAAGAGCTCATATGATGAGAAACTTTAGACTGGACACTGGCTGACAGCTTTGGAAACCCTGATAGATGCTTCTGAGTACAGTGGACTAGCCTATTTTGGTAAAAATTTTTACTTTGTTCCTTTGAAGCAGTTAGAAGTCACTGTTATGTAACACTTGTATTCAAGGGTTCACTACTCTGTGCTCCCCCTGTTCATTGCTTGCTAATAGAAGGTTTCTCTGTCAGCAGTAATACGTAAATAATTTAACTGGCAATTTCTGCTGAATGCAAAGAATAACAATAAAATGTTAAATACTCTGACCTAAATACTCTGACCAACAGTATGATTGTAGACTCACAAATTTGAGGATAACTTCATCTACAAAACCTAGATATGCTTTAAGGTTTAAAGGTGCATTGATGCCAGGACAAGTTTGTTTAAAAGAACATTTTAAAAAGAAATTTCATTTCTAACTTCAATATCTCTCTGAGTTATTTTAGTAAAGTAATGGAACATTTGAAGCTGTGACTGTAGTTCAGTTGAACAAGAGCTCAGTCCTGTAGGATGTGATTTGCTTCATGGTGGTACCGACACAGCTTTTAGTTGTGCATCCATTTCATTGAACTTCAACTTGTTTGAGCAGAAAGTCTCTTGCTGAAATTCCCGTTGCCTGACAACCCCAAAGTGCATGCTGGGTATTGACTGTTGCCTTGGAGAGAACTCCGTACTTGATCAGTTGGTTCAGTGACCCGTGCTATAATTTTTTTCTCTTCTCATGCCTTATTACCCATTTAAAAGACTTTCATTAGACCAGAGAACTGTGTGCATTTTGTTCCTGGATTTTTCACTCAACAGGACCATTTCCTATTAGAGTTGATTTCACATAAAAGGAAATAAAACAAGCCGGTTAGTTTTATTTATAAATGGATATTTCTTAGCCTGCTAAACTTCAAGGTCAGCCAGAATCTTACATATCTACGTGTCAGCTATATGCTAGTGAAGGTGCAAGAAAAAGAAGTCAGGGTAGGTTTTCAAAATAGGAGAAACTGTGCAGCATGTCATGGGTCATGGCCAGTGCTCTATGAAGCAGAGTCAGAGAGCATGAAGTAGTCTAGACCAGTGGCTCTCAATCTTCCTGATGCTGTGACCCTTTAATGAAGTTCCTCATGTTGTGGTGACCCCAAACCATAAAATTATTTTTGTTCCTACATTATAACAATAATTTTGATACTGTTATGAATGATAATGTAAGTATCTGATATGCAGGCTGTCTGATAAGTGACCACTGTGGAAAGGTCTTTTAACATCACTGGTCTAGATACTTCAGTTTTAAGTTCTCTATAGCATGGGAAGTAGTATACAAGACAGAGACAAAAGAAAGTCACATAGGATGTCATTAGACAAAAGAATAAATTTCCTGTCTATTGAGCACAGGATTAGAAAGCCAGCACAGCTCTGGACATGTGGTCTATGGAAGGAGAGGATGAGCCCATGGCTCACAGTGGATATTCAGCTTTGCCAGGCACCCTCCATTGTTTTTTTAGAGTGGAAACAAAAGCCATAGTTTGTTATGAGATCTGGAACAAAGGCACAATTTAGGGCTTACTGATAGCAGAAATCACCGTATAAGAATCTTAATTCTTCAGAAAGTTTTAGTGTAGTTTAAAAATATCTTATTTTGCATTGGTCTGAGAAATTTCTGGACAGATTATATTTTTTATATAAGTAACTCTCAAATATCTGTTGCAATGAGGTTAGAAAAATATTGATGACAAATCCAAAGATAATTATTAGCCTTTAACAGACCCCATTAACCCTGTCTCTTTCAGCACTGACCTGTGGCCTCTAGCTATTGCCAACAGTTAAATATGTCACATTCCATGTCTTGTTACTTCCTTTGTTCATTCTCTATTACAAGATATTGATAAATAAAGTATTCTTGATGGTTTGAATGGGAAATGTCCCCCATAGGCTCTGGTGTTTGAACATGTCCCTAGTTGGTGGCATTGTTTGAGAGGTGCAGGTTTGCTGGAGGAAATATGTCACTGGCATTGAGATGAAAAGCTTTGCACCATTTCCAGTTCAATCTCTCTGTTTTATGTTTGTGGCTCAAAACGTGAGCTCTTAGTTTTCTGCTTGTGCTGCCAAGCTGTCCCTGCCATTTATGAATTCCAATTCTCTGGAGCCGTAAGCCAAATTAAATTCTGTCTTATATAAATTGTCTTGGCCACAGTATTTCATCACAGCAACAGAAAGTAACTAATACAATACCAAACTAGGCATTTGTTTTCCTAAGCAAGTTTTTACCTGAGCAATGTAAATTCAGACATACCCAAAGAGAGGTGATTGTCTCAAGCCATGTCTTCATTGAAGGATAGATTAAATTGTCCAGGCAAACAACTGTGTCATTACTTTAGTAGTGCCTTTAATGCTGACCTCAGTATGTATCACAGGGTTCCTCTGGCCAACCCACTAACTCCAGTCACTGAGCTCAGACTGCTGACCAGTGTGGGTATGTGGAGATCATGCATAGGCTTTTGGAGCATTTGAACACTTAGGAGAAGTGAGGGATTACCTGATTTATGGAAACTTCATGATACTATGAACATTGGATGAAGGTAAACAAGCCAGTGGCTTGTGACATAAAGCTTTATTCACCGACTCATGTTTGTTATTGATCTACAGCTAACACAGATATGGAACACAGGGTCTGTGGAAGTCAGAGCGTACTATTCTTTTACTAGTGCTAGAATTTTGTCCCTCTGATAATTATATTTAACAGTGTAATACAATATTTTCATTCTTTGAGAATTTTATGCATGCATACACTGCATTTTGATCATAGTCATCCTCCACTCTTCTCAGATCCACCTCCACCTCTCTTCAAGTTTGGGTCCTATTTTTATAATCTCTGAAGTCCAGTTTGTACTGCCCATATACTGAAGGGCATCAATCCATCCACTGGAGCATGGGCAACTTATCAGAGGCCACACCCTTAAAAACCTGATCTCCTCCACGCCCAAACCATCATCTGTCAAAAGTTCCTAAATTAGGTGTGGGAGATCATAAGTTCCTACCCACTCCATACTATGAAATTGGAGTAGACTGATTTTGTGCAGACAACCACAGCTGATGTGCATTTATGAGTATGGTGGTCTGTACAGTTTGGATACTATTTGACCTGGTAATCCCTGAACTTTGGCTCTTACAATATTTCTGTTCTCTCTTCCATAATAGCTCCTGAGCCTAGGGTGTAATGGGTAATATGGTTGCTCCATTTGTGTCTGAGAACCACAGACACTTGTTTGCACTTTGACCAGTTGTGAGTTCCTCTATTAATCAACATTCATTCCCCTCTGTAAAGGTTTGAAAGATACACTTATGTATTGATATACAGGTATGGATTTATTTTTGTCAGATTTACAGTACCAGATACATGTTTTGTTTCCACCTGTGGTGCAGACCTTAAACCCAATGAGATTATCCCTATAACATTCTTGTCACTATTGAACACATGGGCACATCTCACCATTCTGGTCAATATTGTAGCTCAGGGTTCATAGATAGATCAAACTGTTGATGACATTTTCTCAAACTAGTCTACATAGCTAGCAGGAAGGAAACTTCCTGGCCAATACAAAATTGATTTCTCCATGTTCTGTGACCAAAGTGTGTTGTGTCTTCCACAGTAGAATCTTACAATCAAGTTCTGGTGAACAATAAGGGGAAAGAGCAATAACCTATATTGTTTTGGTGGTCTCTGGCACACTCCTGACTCAAGGAGTGTATTCCTTGAGTGTAACTCAAGGAAGGGTATCCCACATTTTGCACTGGACTTTTAATTTGGCAACCCATAGCTTCTGAGAGGAACATGATCTTCTGTGTAGGGTAATTCTAATAATAAAATAGCAAGTTTTCATGTGGCTTTTTCAAACACAGTTAGTGTTAGTTATCACCCCTCATCCCACACTCTGTTCTCCTCTCTTTCCCCTCTCCCCACTTAAACCTTCTGCCCCATATTTCTTTTTTATCTTCATATCAACTTGTATTCTACTAGTCTTCTCCCTTAAGACCCTTCTGACAATGGTCCCTTTCTACTTTACTATGTTCCACAGGCAGTACAAATATACACACAGGTCTACATAGAAAGAATGAAACTTCCCTTCTTTCCTATTTTGCACACAAATAAATTCCATATGAACCAAGGAGCTCAATAGACCCAAAACTCTAAAATTCAAAGAAGAAAGAGTAGGGAATACACTTCTGGATATAGAATCAGGTAAGGTATTTTAGAACAGGACTCTAGTTGTCCAGGGTATATCAACAAGAAGACCTTCATGAAATTAAAAAAGGAAATTGTTAACTGGCTAAAGAGACAGTTTACAAAATGAGAGAACCATTTCACTTACATACCTTGCAAAAGATTAGTGTCTGGAATATACAAAGAAAAAGAAATAAAGAAAAAAGAAAAAACCCTAAACAACAAAAAACAAAAACAAAAACAAAATCTCAAACAACTTAAAAATTGAGATGTGGAACTAAGCAGGCTTCTTATAATAAAAAATCCCACAAATGGTTAAGAAATATTTTAATATGCTATATTTATTATTCTAAATATGTCTTTAATTGAAATAGAATTATATCATATTCCCTTCCTCCCTCTAGGCCCTCCCAGATTCACTGCCACCCAATGGTGGGAGCAAGATCAAAAATGACAACTGAAGCTAGTGTGGACTTGAGGTAAGTGCATTTATTCACTGCTGTTGGGAGTGCAAACTGGTGCAGCCATTATGGAAATCAGTGTGGAGTTTCCTCAAGGAGCTGGAATTAGGTTTACCACAGATCCAGCTATATCACTCTTGGGCATATACCCAGGGGACTCTTTATCTTACTACAGAAATACTTCTTTATTCGTGTTCATTGCTACTGTATTCATAATAGTTACAAAACGGGGACAGCTTAGACATCCATCAAGTGAAGAATGGGTAATGTAAGTGTGGTATATTAACAAAATGGAATATTGTTCAGCCATGAAGAAAAATCTAATTTTGAAATTTGCAGATAAATAGGTGGGACTGGAAACAATCATCCCGAGGGAATGCAGAACCAGAAAGAAAGACTGCATGTTTTCTCTCATATGTGGATATTAGCTTTGAATCTTCAGATACCTGTGTCTCATTTGGAATACTCACAGAGGTCAGGAAACTGGTAAGGGGTCTTGGGGGAGGGGAACATTACAAGGAAGGGGAAACAGAATACAGTTCTGTAAATGGGAAAGGGGAATAATGAATGGAACAGGAAGGGTTAAATGGGATAGGGGATGGTAGGGCAAGGTAGGCGAGGGAATATGGAGAGGGATAAGTAGCACTAAAGACCTCTTGAAAGAGTTATATGAAAGCCTATTACTGCAGAGCTTCCTTACATATATACATACATAGGTACATGTATTATTCATGCACATATGTAAAGAGTTTAAATGGAGTCACCCTACAAAGGGGGGAACAATACTCCATTTAAACAACATGTACAACCAAATAAAAGTACCAGTCCAAGGAATGGATTATCTCTTTTTGAGTTGCTGGCTAGTGGGATCCCATAGAGTCATGAAAACTTTTCAGAATATTGCCCATGCCAATATTTACCCTCCAAAACTTGATGATAAGACCTTAATGCTGAAGACAACACCTACTTGAGTTATAGAATATGGAGAACCTTTGCTTGTAGTCACCTGGAAGCTTCACCTCCTACTGACTAGCTTTCATAATGCTGGAATGTGCTGTGCAAGTTCCTGGAGGAGAAAGTCTTCATTAATCCCATCCAGCTGTGAGCCTTATGAGCTGCAATTGAGCTGCCTCATAAGATATTCACACTGGTAAAATAGTAGTTGGAATGTTATAGGAGTAGCTAACCAATTTGTGATTGGATTTAAGTCCTCCATGAGACAGAACCTATACCTGAAACTGTCTACTAGATGGAGAATCTGTATTATTATTCTGTTAAAAGAACATAACAATAAAACAGTCCCTAATGTCTTATTGCTATACCCATATATAAGTACATTACTCAATCCTCATCAGAGAAGCTGCTTCTTATGGTAGATGGTAATTAACACAAGGACCTACAACTGGACAACCTGCAGGAGTGAAGGATTTTGAATTGCTCAGACATAAATGGAATGTCTTTATCACACCTCACCCTTCAAGGCTCTGGGATCTATGTGGAAGAGGAGGCAGAAAGATTGTAAAAGCTGGCTGGTAGACAACGTCAAAGAAACAGCATTTTCCAGAGAACAGGTCAGATGCACATATAAATTCACAGTGATAGTGATGGCATATACAAGACTTGTGCAAACTCAAGCCATACAAAATCCTAGCCTGGAGGAAGGGAAGGAGTCTGATGTCCCATCCCAGTTGAGGAGTTACTGGAAGAAGGAAAGTCAGTTTTCTTCAGCAGTGTTGACTATCCTCTAGGACAGGCCTAAGACCAGTAGTAGCTGGCCAGCACAAATTTGATTTGATGGGGAAGACAGAGAGGGAGAGAGAGGAAAAGAGGGAAAGAGAACAGAGCCAGCCAGCCAGACAGAGATTGAGGTCATGAACTTAGTTGGGTAGGAACAGGATAAATTTTATCAAAATTTATTGTATGAAATTCCCAATTAATAGAAACACTATTAAATTAAAAAATAAGTCAAATCAAAATTTTCAATAAAGACTGACCCAGAACCCAGACAACAATGAATTTGAGTTAAGTGAGTGAGGGACTATGCAGCAGTAGAGTTTGATAATTTGTTTATGACTCACACTGACAACAGTGGTTTCTGTAAATTTTATTTCTCTGGGACATGAAAATTTCATGCACAATTAACTCTCAAGGAATAATTCTCTGGATGCACATGGCTCTAGGATGTTTATTAATGCACCAAAAATAACATCTACCAAGTTCTGTATTATTTCCTCTTTGGATGACTGAAGTTTTTCAGAACTATTCATGTAGTATCAGCCATGGTTAGCCGTTACTTAGAATGTGTAAAATACTTCTTAGATGGTTTATCTTATGAAAAGAAAGAGCAAAAAGGAATTCTGTGCAATTGGAAGATCTTTTGATAGGGATCCCTGTGACCAAGCAGTCAGTGTCAATGAGGTCAAGAGCTCATGGTTAGTCAGAGTCTTTGGTTCCTTTAGCTGTAGAGGAGGACACAGATCCCACTCCCTGGACTTCTCTGATAAACTATGTTTTACAGGTGTCTGAGCAACACAGAGTTCTAATTTTTAGAATTCTCTTGTGAGATTCATCTAGATGCCATTTTCTAATGCAAAGAAAAGAACTTAAAATTTTCATGTCGAAGAAAGAGGGTAGAAGAAATCAGAACAGAAGGTGAGATTCATGTGTCAAATATCCTCTCTAGATGTATTTTTGTTTCCTGTTGGAGCTGATTACTGTTACACCAGCACAGGGATGCTTATATTCATGAACAAATATGGGTTATTTCTGGATAGTTGTTTCTCTTTCTTTTCTCTTTCTTCTTCATCTTTTAAAAATAGATCTCCACTGCCCCATTTTCTCTTTTAAAACTGACATATTGGCGTTCCTTTTGACCCTCTAGTAAAGAATTTTCAAGACTATTTATTGAGAGTTGTCTCTGACCAGAAAACACAGTGTTGGGCTACATTTATACACACCATAGAAAATGAAGAGAAAAACAGTACAACTGTCCAACAAAACATTCTCAATTAGAAAGCTGCTTAAATCCTTCTCCAAGGATAAAAATGAAAAGTCTGGATTTATTTTAATAACACATTTCACAACTCACTATTCCCGTGATAATCTAATCAGCAATGTCAGACAGCCAGCTTAGCAATTCAAAGGTTATTTCCATTAATTAGTTTTACGTTCAAATGGCTCAACTCTCATTGCCATGTGAAAACTAGCAGAGATGAATATGTTGTCCCTAACAAAATAAATAAGTCAGCTGAGTTTGAAAAATGGAGTCAATTTGTATTTTCTCCTTCCCTGGCAGATGTGAAATGACAGCTAAATGAGTGATCAGTCCATTTAAGAGGAAAATGTATATCAATATTGCCAACTGCCACCATTGAACATACATACATAATATGATAGGCTGACATACTTCTGTAGGCAAGTGATGTAAGAGCCACTAAAATTATGGTAATCTTGATCTATGGTAAGGAACTGTGAGGCCTTGTTCATTCATTTACTGGGCATGTTTACAAATGACTTCTTCAGGACCAGTTTGGCTTTACCCCTGAGTACTTACTTACCATTTTGTAATCAGGGGCCACCCTTGGATAGATCCTCAAGTTTCTCCAGACCAAGAGACTGTTAGAATTGTAGAGAGCTGTTTGACTTTGAGGTCCTTTCGTCCATTGTGAATACCAGCTCTTTCCTGCTGCTTAGCTGGCACATACCTCCTCCGCAGCTGAAAATTACTGTCTCAGCCAGTACAGACTGTTTTATAGAACACCGTAGATTGGATGGCTTTAGCAACACAGATTTATTTTTCACAGCTCTGGAGACAAGGAAGTCCAAGGTTTAGGTGTCTGGAGGTCAGGCTAGTGCCACACCTACCAGTTGACAGACACCTGTCTTTTAGTTGTGTGTTCACGTGATGATGAGAAATCATCTTGGGTTTCTTCTTACACAGACACTGATCTTCATTTTAAGGTTTGCACCTTCCTGACTGAGTTACATCTACAGGTCTCATTTTCTATTACTGTTACATTAAGAATTCAGATTTCAATATATGAATTTTGGGAGATGTTCATAGCCTAGTCTTATATCAGGTCTTTGCTAAAGAATAAGGCAAGGCAGATGAACAAATGACTGTCAAAAATCTTACTAGAGATAAATGAATAAATTTATGGAACACCCTCAGGTGGTGTGTTCTTCCACATTGGTGGTTTCGGTTATTTTTGCCCTACAGATTTGTCTAAGAATCCAATAAATCTTCATAAGCACAGATCTGGAAAGCTCAGATATGCACAAATGCAGCCAAACTTTGCACTTATTTTTTTGTGTGCAAATACTCTTTTCATGGAGATGTGTTGCCATGATTTCAGTGACTTTTATGCATACGTATGAGTGAGTAAACCCTTTAGAACTTAGGCCACTTTTCCTTCTTCCAGTGGAATTGTTTGCTGTCCCAACCTGCAGGATGTCAACCTGGGGCAAGAGAGTCAGGAATAGGGAATGGGGGACAAGAAAGAATGACCACAAGATAGGATTCTGATCAAGTGGCAAACTTGTTTCTTTTCTTGAGCTGAGGTTCTAAGGAGCTGCTATGTAAAGGTTAACTATGTGGCCTTCCAAGCATGGCCTAGGATCTCATGCCAAGCCCTGAGATTTGGCTCCCAACATATTCCCCCTTCCTTGTATAAAAAGAAGTGGCCAAATTTTTCAGCAGAGGGGGATAGAGGCCTGGCCCCCAATTGGAGAATCTATGGTGACTTTTATAAAGGACATTTTTCTCTGACCTCGGGGACGGCTTCTCGGAGCCATCTGAAAGGCAGGACCATCAGGATGCCTTTTGTGGGGATGGAGAAGCTTTAGGACATTGACCCCATTATGCTCAGGCATATTCCTCAGAAGAGGAGGTCTCCTTGCAGTACCATCCAGGTATGCACCTCTGAAGCTGGCTGTGGGGAAGTGGGTTAGTACAGGCTTAGTGGCAGAATCCACTTGTTGCTTGACAAAGGCCACAAGTTGATTAAAGGCCCAAGGGCTGAAGGAAAATAATAAGGGGAGCCCTATCAAAGGTCCAAGGAGGGAAGGGAGGAGGGTGGTTAACCATGGGGAAGTAGTAGGAATGGGTAGAAGGAAGCAAAAAGGAGTAACCGGAGGTTATTTTCCCATACGAGGGAAGCCAGCCAAGCCAATTGTTGAGTTTGTGTCATTAAGGTCATTTTCAGGGGACATGTAGAATGGGTTGATCTGGACATTGGACAGCATTGTCAGACACAGGACTGTCAGCATGTGTTCAGACATACAGCCATCTTCTCCTGACATTGAAGTTACATCACAACATAACCATATTGAAAACACTGTACTTGCTGTAGTGCTAGAAACCAAAACTGTAGCAGCAGAAATAATTACTGAAGTGGAAATTCCAGCACTTAATAAATATCCCACAAAATACCCCAAAACAAAGAAGCACTTGGTCAATGAATGGTTAAGTGATAAGAATGAGAAGACAGGAAAACCTTCAGACAGCTTTCAGAAAGGCCCTGCGCATAACTACCGATCTAGAGGTGTTAGCTACACAGCTCAATTCTTTGCCAGGTCTCACAACCCCCATGTATACTCTATTCCTAAGCATTATATTAGATTTACATCACCATTCCTTTTGGAAAAAAAAGAAGAAAAGAAACTACTGAAAACATTTCTGGCTCATGCAAAAAGTGGAAGTGGAAACACCAAGAGCAGCGATTTGGACAGGGATTTTTTTCAGGCCCAAAAGTCTCATAATAGGAGTCCCTCTTGACATCCACATCTCCTCCCCCTCCTGCATTGTAGAGCCAGCTTAGTATCATTGTCAACCCTAACCTCCCTAATTCCATGACCTCACTTGCAATTTCCCAGCATTCCCCAGGAATCAACAAGAAGAATGTTGAACTCTCCCCCACCATTGGCCACTGTAATAGTGGACGAACTGGCAGTTTTAAACATAATAGCATTAAGAACATTGTGTGAAGCTTTTTTTCTTTTACTCTTCAAACCAACCTTACATGGGCTTCTCACTAGTGACCTTTCCCTAACCTGGCCCATCCCACATTGTATGTTGCACTTCATGTCTTATGAAACCATCTGGTCTGCCATTTTGTCAGATGATCAACTCTTGGAAGCAGTTGCCAACTCTAGCCCATTTCTTCTCTTTTCTTTTCTTTTTTTAGTTACAAATATGGTATGGAACATTTTCTACTTTATTTCAATACAATTTTCAACATACAGTCCACTATTTTTTCCCCAAGATATCTGAAAACTTAAAACAAAATTCCTATGGACTACTTGGAAACAGTAAATTTTAAGTAAAATGTTTACATTCTTACTTGAAAACAAAAATCAGGTTTAAAAAAATTGAGTGTCAAGTTGTGCTCTCTGTTGCAATCTTGATACTATTCCTTTTCTTCTTTGCATCTGTCCTTCTTTTCTTCATTATTTTCCATGGTCTCTTCTTCATCTTCAACAATCCCATCCCCTTGGTATTTGTCATGAGTCCATTTTGGACTGCTACCTGATTTTTTGAAATTAAAGCGCCCTCTGCCACGTTGAAAAGTACCACCACCTCTTCCTCTTTTGGCCCAATAATCCACACCATCATCTCTGTCATCATGCAAGAAGTACTTCTTGCTCTTTGGGGTATATTCTGGATCCCATACCTCTTCCTTCAGTCTCTTTTGAAAAGTGGTATTTGAGTTGTTTGGACCAGTATTTGTCGCAGTAAAAACTCCTCTGGCTCTTCCTCTGCCTCTAATTCAAAAAAAGATTCCTCGAGGTCTGCTAACTCCTGAAAATCCCAAGTAGTCTTTCATCTCATGATGAGCTTTAAACTTTTCTTCTCTTTCTTTCTTACTCTCTTTTTCTTCTGGAGAACTCGGTGAGGAAGATGATGCTGAAGAAGGAGATGATCGAGAATGGTCTTGCTCTCTATCTTTATGTTTGCTGTCATCTTTATAAGATTTGTATTCCTTGTAATCTTTTGGAGTTTTTTTCTTGCTTTCTTGATCCACTAGATTCCCTGGAGCCCTTGGAATCCACCCCCCCCCATTCTTTACTTCTTTCTTTATGGTGATGATCAATGTCATGCCGAAGATCAGCTGAATCATCACACCTTAATTTTTTTTATCCCCCTTCTGATTTTCTTCTCTAAAAACTCTCTCTTCTCCTGCTAAATGGGTATGCTTCCTCAGAGCACTTGGAGAGATGTAAATCCTCCTGTGTATCTCAGGACTCTTTTGCTGGGTACTATGTTCTTCAGTGACTTTCTGGTATGAAGTAAACTGCTATTTAGGGTTACTGCAGGTGATTTGAAGTATAACTCTTTAACAATATGAACCAAGGATACAATGTGTTGTATAAATGACTCTGAAGTGCTTTTGCTGGCCTGAGGCAACTTGATCCTCAAAGATGGATCGGAATTATTGTTCCTTCTTGACAGAATGGACAAGCATACTAGCAAGTAGCCTGTCTTTAGTCAAGGAGGCTGGCCTGTTAGGATCATCAAGAGGAACAGGTGCCATTTTGAGTTTGACTTCAGGACGATGAGAATCACTGGCTATCATTTTGATCCTAAGAGGGCTCTCCTCTCTGAAGATAGACTTTTCTTGTGCATCTAGATTCTTGTGTGTGTGTGTGTGGGGGGGAAGCTGTAATCAAAGAGGTCTTTGAGCTTTTCAGACTTTACCTGCTTAGGTGACTGTGTTTCTTTCTTTACTGTTATTCTTTCAGAACCTTTGTCCTCTTACTTGTGCTTATCTTTTGCAGTGCTAGGCCTTTCCACTATGTATCCAGTCTCTTTCAGTTTATAATTTTTTTCTTCTCTAAATCCACCACTTTCTCTATTGCCTTTTAGTGAAACTTTGGACTTATATTTGGGTCCTTCCTCCTCAGTATTCCGGTGAGATGAAGTAGCAAAGCTTTTCCCCTGATCTGTCAGGACCGATTTCCTCAACTGACTATAATCCTCTTGTCTCCTCTGTATCATCCCCTTCTGAACTGTTAAACTTTTGTTTTCCAGACTCTTTATCACTGAAGTAATCTAGAACTTCCTGGTCTTCCCAATCTTCCTCTGCCCTGCCTTTCTCTGATCCTTTCTCCTTGGGGTCCTCTTTATCCCTGGGATTACCCCTATCAAGCAGGAACACTCTAGACTCTTCATCTGTGAACCTTTTTTAAAACTTTGCTGTCTTTGCTGTTTCCTGATCTCCTCCATCAGGATAAAAAGAGGACCGCCCCCTAGATTCCTCTCTTGGAGCATTCTGTGGTGCAACTGTCTTTGCAGGGCTTCTTCGTGAGTGGATATGATGAATCTGACTATTCTAGGAAGGAGTGTATCGACTAGACCCATTTCCAACAGAACCAGATCCAGACCTTTCAGGACTGTGCTGAATGGAATGTGAATGCTGAGAAGGGGTGTTTTTGGCAGAGTAGACTGTACTAAGCATGGGGGCATCTGAGCAAGATGAATTCTGACTGGGTGGTATAGCAATAGGTAAAGGACTATGAGGTGATCTTGGACTATTATCATAGGCTGAAAGGCCAGGCCAGATATCACCAGATGTGGAAGATTTATTAAACTCATCAATAGACTCAGATGGGTCATGTTCAAATGTATCCTTTGGTTCCTCCTGTGATTTGCTTTTTAAAGGACTCTCTTCTTGGGGTTCCCCTTCAGCTTTTTTGGTTTGTTTTTCCTGAGACCCTCGTCTTTTAGAGACAGGAGATTTGCTATATGGAGATGAAGAACGAGATGATGATCTTGGAGACCTAGAGGATCTGTATGATAAATGGGATCTGCTTCGGGATCTTTGAGAAGAAACAGATCTTCTTTTTGGACTCCTGGAACATGACCGACCTCGTCTAGGACTCCTAGAATGCCTTCTATTCCAGACAGGTCTATAGCCACCTCGATGGTATCTACCTCCTCCTTCTTGATAATACCCTCTACCCCGTCCTCTGTACCATAAGACCGTCTCATTCCTCTATTATTCCTATAATCTCAACGATAATCTCTAGAATACAATCTCTACTATGAGACCTTGAATATGTCCTGGAACCAGACCTAGAACTGTATCTCTTCTTTCTAGAATGTGATCTTGATCTTGACCTAGAACTAGACTGTGATCTAGACTTTGATCTTGAAGAATGTGATCTAGAATTAGAGCGGCCCATTTCTTCTTTCCTTGGGCTTTATGCAGGATCCAGAAGTCAGTGATGTCTTTAAGATACTGCCAAGATTCTTTCTGACACGCCAAAGTACGGTTCCCGGGATCTGTCTCCATCGTGACTACACAGTGGCCATTTCCCGACTCCAGAAGGAAAGGCAAAAAAACCACCCCTTTTCTTTAATGGTTCCTTCCTGGGGGAACCATGGACAAAGATCCCTGATAAAGAGGAAGAACTTTTTTGTTTGTTTCTTTCTTTGTAACCTGAGTTTCTTGAGCCTTGAGGGATTCTTTGATACCAGAAAGATGTAAATCTTCCTTGCTAATTTTATCAATTGTTTTTCTTAACCCAAGTTCCCTGCATCTTGAGGGATTCTGTGATCCCAGAAAGAAATGTCTTCCTTGCTATATGCTTGTCCCATTACTTACCTTTTTCACGTAGGTGGTGCTCATGAACCGAAAGTCCCAAGTGCTGGGCAGTCTGCTGGGTCTTCTTCCAACTGAGGCTCCAATCGACCTTGTCGTGGACACCTCACTGCATGGACGGGTCTGTCCCTCTAATGAGCACTGAAGTTCCCAGATCCCCAGCTCTATCCATCCGCATGTTGGGCGCCAGTTGTCCCGACCTGCAGGACGTCAACCTGGGGCAAGAGAGTCAGGGATAGGGAATGGGGACAAGAGACACAGAAAGAATTACCACAAGATGGGATTCTGATCAAGTGGCAAACTTTACTTTTCTCAGGCTAGCTTATATAGTCAGGATATGGGGTGGGGCAGAATGGGTTGTTTGTGAGCTAGGTGTTAGTATAGGCAGGATATTAGGAAGCCACAAAGAGGATGTTTGGCAGGGTAAAGAGTTCATGAGTAAGAGGTCCAGGAAGGGTTGTTTAGGTGACTGAGCCTGTGGGTGGAGGACTGGGTCAGGTTGTTTCTTTTCTTGAGCTGAGGTTCTAAGGAGCTACTATGTAAACGTTAACTATGTGGCCTTCCAAGCATGGCCTAGGATCTCATGCCAAGCCCTGAGATTTGGCTCCCAACAGTTTGCAACTGCTGCCCTTTAGTCTGGTGTGAGGTTCAGGAAATGAAGATTCTCATAGGCATTGAGGAACTCTGGGATGTAAGGATGTTTGGGGCACTGTGTTCCTTAGAGCTAAGCTGTTGCTCTATGAGGAACATGTGATACAAGTTTTCTTCGAAATTTGTCTTAAGAAAGTTTGTCTTTTGGGTAATTGGATTGATTTAATTATATTTAGTTATAGTAAAACTCCATTTTCTTCTTTGAATTTGTTTGCTGTAAAGCACAGAAACAAATTTGTGACTATACCCAACAGTTATACTTTTTGGATTCTTGCTTCTTCATAACTTATGGTATTAAGGAAATAATTTAAAGAAAAGTGTATTAACTTTAGACCATGCCCATGATACAATGTTAAGTGAAACAGCAATGAGGTAATACAATGAGCAGGACTCCATCTTTGAGAGACTCCAACATAGTTCAGTTAGGATAAAAACTGGTCACTCTTATTATAAAGGAGAGTTTCTCATTAATTCCCTGATATTTAATTATGACTGCAAGCATGCTTTATTCTTTTTTGTTTGTTTGATAGATTTTTTGAGACAGGAATTCTCTGCATCACCCTGGCTGGTCTGGAACTCAGACATCAGCCTGCCTCTGCCTCCCAAATGCTGAGATTAAAGGTATGTGCCACTATCTCCCTGTATGCTTTATTCTTTAAAGATAATTCTTAAGATCCCATATTTCTAGGAAGGGAACCAAATGTGTAACCTAACTACCACAAACTTATAAGGGAGGTAGAAAAATAAATGAGTTTTCAGAAACACACCCAGGAGATAGTAGTTAACTTCAGGCTACTACAGAGAGGTGAGTTACCTCTAGAGAATGAATAGTGACTTCCTGGGCAGAACAGTGGAGGAAAGGCATTCCCAAAAGGAAGCAGTGTGTCCTACAAGGAGAGAACAGTATCATCTGAATGGAGAACTACCCTTGGAGGCATGTGAGGAGTGATGGGAGATCGAGACATTGGGCTCTACAGATTCCACATCCTAGATGGTCACATCTGATTTCTCCCCGTCTCGTTCTTGGATAAACACCATCTTGTTAAAGGCATCATGCTGTGTGTGTTTGAAAACAGGATTTGAGCATCACTTGAAATTCAAGACATAGAGCACTTAAGAGGGTACTACTACCATAGTCTGTTTTAGAGAGCAAGAGTCAGTGTTTATAGCCTGGAAAGTCCTGGCCCAATGTCTCTCTTCTCTCTCTTTTCCCTGACTTCCATCTTTTCCCCAAAGTGACTTTCTGACCTTTTCATGTTCACTCCTGACTGAAACTTTGAGCCTTTGATACATCTGCTTGTCCTTGACTGACTCTTGAAGATTAAATTTGGATTTTATTCTTCTGCAGGAATTTGAAATTCCTATTGAATGTTCTTGCAAGTTGATGGAGCTTCTCATCCCTTCAGCTTCAAAGTCGCCTGTGTGCCACAGTTTTCAAAACTGGTATTCAATTGTTGACAGTTTACTTACCATGGAAAGGTGCTATAAAAACTTCTTGGACTCAGTGTGAGCTACTTTAAGGGAAGAGTGAAATAGCATAGTATACCACAGGATTAGATCCTGGGAGACCCAAATCTTTGAACTTGTCGTGTGACTGTGGACCATGCTGAACTGTTGCTTCTTCTACAAAATGAAAATGTCCATACTTGAATAACCAATTATGAACATCAAGTGGATTGTGTATGTGGAACCACTAAGTCAGTTGCTAAATGCATAGAGAAGACCATCGGAAGATGTCACGACCGCCTCGATCAGCAAGGAAGACGCAACGCTGAGACTCTTCCTTAAGCAGTTTACTCAGGAAACTGAAACAATCTTCTGACCCCGGGGAAAGGCCCCCCACAGCTTAAAAGCACTCTTGCCAGCCAACCCCAGAACGTCACGTGGCTAAGGCGGATAGGCTCGCATTTGCTGATGCAAGTTTGAATCTTAAACCAAGCCAAATAAGGAGTTGTTTATTCCAGAGAGCCCTCACCCTCGGGATGGTGGAAGGCAGAAACCGCCATCTTCTGGTGCATCGCAGCTCTGGAATCAGACACTGAGCTGAGAGGCACGGCAATGACTACCTATGCAGTCTTTGGGTTCCTTGGAGGAATGCAGGTTGGAAATAACTTTGTTTTAGCCTTCTTCCTCCCAGAAATGTGAGAAGATATATTCCTGCTGTTGTAAGGTACCCCAGGTGGCCTTCTGTCATGACAGTCCTGGGGATGAACATAGAGTTTGGTATCAGATGCTTTAGGAAGAACTTCAATCCATGTAGGCTGCCCCGCCCACACAAGGGACTCCTTCTCTTAGCTTTTACTTTGAATTCTGAATTTTCCACCTGATTCCAATGGGAAGGACTACAGATTTTTGTAATTGCCATGATGGGGACAGCAAAGGGTGAAAGGAGGAGTATGGGATGAGCCTTCTATAAGTCAGAAATTAGTGAAATATGAAGGAGTTTGAGCCATCATAAGCAAAAGAACCAAATAGGTGTGTGAAGGTTGGTCCTTGTTTAATTGTGAAACTGGTTAAGACCCTGTGGTCCAACAGTATCATCTACATTGAAAGAATTACATAATAAAGTTCTTTGTTTTTTGGTTTTTCGAGACAGGGTTTCTGTGTATAGCTTTGGAGCCTGTCTTGGCACTCTATCTGTAGACCAGGCTGGCCTCAAACTCACAGAGATCTGCCTGCCTCTGCCTCTGTCTCCCGAGTGCTGGGATTAAAGGCATGCACCACCAATGCCTGGCTTCATAATAAAGTTCTTAAACATGTCTTATACCCAAGTTTGTGTTATTGAACTATTTGGTAAATTATTTTGATGAAAGTCTAATTTAGTTGATTCTAAATCATCAACACTTAAGTATACACAAATGCACATCATATGTTTGCTTTTATGCTTATCCCCAGCATTACTGCATATCATATAAACAAAGAAGATATCTTGGGAGAAATAATTCTGTGTTCAGCTATCTTGGCATGTTGATATCCTAGAGTCATTTCTGTTGATCTGAAAATGTATGCTTTTCTACCTTTTGAGCAAAGTGTTTGCCTGTTAATAGTCAGAGTAACACTTATTTTAAACATTGAAGTATTTCATTTTAGATGTGTTCTACATTGTCAGTGATTACATTTCTTCTGAAGCTGATATGATCATAAAAACATTAAAGTAATCCAAGTGCCTCTTCGAAACAAATGCCATCATTCTCTATAACTCACTATGGTGCATTGTGAACAGCTATAAGCTTTTCAAGGTTATGCTTAAAATTCAAACTGTACTTTGCTTTCAACTGAGGTGTCAGAGAGAAGCTCTCTTCCATGTTTGTACAGAATGCTGGATATTCTTGGCAAGGGGAAGAACCAAAATGTGAATATAATGCCATTTTTATCATTCTTAAATATGATGTGATAATTCCTTTTGTCTCTCTTTTAAAATAAATTTTTATTTAAATTAAAAACAATCTTATTTTACATATCAATCCCAGTTCCTTCTCCCTCCAGTCCTCCCCACCAACTCCCCATCCCATCACCATCTGCTCCCCAGGAAGGGTGAGGCCTCCCATGAGGGATCATCAAAGTCTGTCACATCATTTGAGGCAGGACTTTGGCCCTTCCCTGTGTATCTAGGCTGAGAGAGTATCTCTCCATAGGGAATGGGCTCCCAAAGCCCATTCATGCACTAGGAATAAATACTGCTTCCACTGCCAGAGGCCCCATAGACTGCCCAGACCTCCCAACTGGCACCCATGTTCAGGGGCCTGGTTCAGTCCCATGCTGGTTCCTGAGTTGTTAGATTGGGGTCTGTGAGCTTCCACTTGTTCAGGTCAGCTGTTTCTGTGGGTTTCCCCAGCATGGTCTTGACTTCTCTGCTCATTACTCCTCCCTTTCTGCAACTGGATTCCAGGAATTCGGTTCAGTGCTTGGCTATGAGTCTCTGCTTTTGCTTCCATCAGCTACAGGATGAAGACTCTAGGATATCATATAAGGTAGTCATCAATCTCATTATAGGGGAAGGGCATTTAAGGTAGCCTCTCGACTACTGCTTAGATTCTCAGTTGGGGTCATCTTTGTGGATCCCTGGACATTTCCCTAGTACCAGATTTCTTTTTAAACCTATAATGGCTCCCTCTATTAAGGTATCTCTTTTCTTTCTCTCCTCTATTCTTCCCCCAGCTTGATCTTCCTGATCCCTCATGTTTTCCTCCTCCTTTCTCCCCTCTTCTTTCTCTTACATCCCTCCCCACTCCCTCTCTCCCATACACCCTGTTTGCTCAGGAGCTCTTGCTCCTTTCCCATTCTCTAGGGGACCATGTATGTCTCTCTTAGGGTCCTCCTTGTTTCCCAGCTTCTCCGGGGTTGTGGATTTTAAGTTGGTTCCTTTTGTCTCTTATAGTAAGGAAATCTCTGTCACTTTACTTCTTCTTGCCTTTCTTCTTTGATTTTATTGTTCATTTGCTTATTCAGATACATAACTAGTATCTGTCATTTCTGAGCTGAAAAATAAACTGAGTTGCTGCTGCTCATAGAAGAGGAAAAGAGGTAGCAATATATTGACAGATAGGCAGCTGGCCTGGAAGGCACAGGAGTAGTCTCCGAAGAAATGCTATTTATTTTTATATAAGTCAGTGTTTTGCTCACATATAGGTTTGGGTACCACATGTGGGCCCAGTACCCTCGGAGACTAAAGGAAGGAGTTGGATCCACTGGAACTGGAGTCATGGATGTTTCTGAGCCACCATGTGGGGACTCAGAATGAAACCCAGCTCCTCTGTAAGAACAAGTGTTCTGAACTTGTGAGCCATCTTTTTAGCCCATCTTTTCTTTTTAGATGAAGGTCTGCATTTTTAAAGTTCTGTCAGGCGTTACAGTCTGTATCATGAGCGCTGTTCACCAGGCACTTTGTTCCCTTTATTGATTCCATTTTCTTACTTGGTAAGATAAAAAAGATAAATGTGATACCACTTCATTGAATGTGCTTTCTGAACATTGCTTTCAGCTGCAGCATATGGATCAAGGTCCATTAATCAATCTGGAAAATATTGATTAAACCTCAGACCTCTCACTTTTTAAATCAACAACCCGAGTTGAGGTCCAGATATGCTGATGGGGCCTATTGTTGGCGAGAGAGTGTGATACAAACATCTTGGACCATTTTAAGTCAGAATCACCAGAGAACCAAGGATGTCATAATAGATTAAAAACCAGCTTTAGCTGGAGGAGAATTGCAAAATTTGATTTCTATAGATCATTGCAAACAAGATTTTAAATAATTCTGAAAGAAAATGGTGCTGACTTTTACAGTTATAGCTACATTACAAATCTGAGAGTTCTGGAAAGGGCTTATGAAGCAAGAAGACACTTGAGTACCTTATGGAAGTTAATTACTGCAAAGGGTCCTATAGACTCAGTTCATCATAATAGGCAATTCGTCAGAGATTTCATCAAACTGTAGAAAACTGGAGGTTAAGGAATGACTCCATTGGAAATGGGCCTGAATCTTCTAATGCATCGATGATTGGCTGATCTCTGGTTCTGCCAGATTCTGAGGATGTATTAGGTAGCATTTGATTAGAACTAAGAGAAGCTTCAGGTGGCATGGAGGTTAAGTGCCTTCAAAGCATCAAATGACTGTCACTTAATAGCTATATATATGTCCATTTCAGATAGGCCAGATTCTTTGGGTTGAGTCAACCTGTGGTACCAATCACCTCACCTTTCCAGTCTTTAATGATTCACTTCAGAAACTTCAAAGTATGCTTGCAGGGCAAGCAGCATGAGTATAACTTGGGAGTTTGATACAAATTTTCAGGATCCAATTCTATCCATTGTATCAGAAAGTCTGATATGGGCCTGGCAATTCACATTTTAATGAGCCCTCCAGGAGAATTTGATCTACATGAGTATGTGAGAACTATGAATCTCTACTGTTTTATTTTAAATGTATTTTATTTTTCCAGACCATAGCCTGCATTTCTTTTCTTTCTAGAGGACTCACAGGTATGTCATGCAACATCCAGAAAAATACCTTGTGCATGAGAAGTAAATACGTGAGAAACAGCTCTGTGAAGACAGTTTCTGAGAAAGAGTAGAGTGTCTTTTAGCGTTGTCCAGCCCTGGTGTTTCTGATTCATGTCACTCATCCTGGAAATGCCCTAACATTTTGTGTCATAAAAATTACAGATGTTCTCCATGTTGCAACAAAAACAGAACTTGACCTGAGGGAACTAACTACTAGTAGAGTATGGCAGCCACATTAAAAAAACAACAAAAAAAAAACCCCACAAAACAGCTGTACTATAGTGGACAGAAGGTTGGACTGATATAGTTTTTCTAGTATTTCCTAAGATGGCTATGGTGGTTAGGGTGAGAATGGCCCCCACAGTGTCCCCAGTTAGTGGAACTGTCTGTTAGGATGTATAACATGTTGGAAAAGGTGTGTCACTGGGGGATGGGTGTGCCCATTCTCTCTCTCTGCCTGTTGCCTGTGTATCAGAAAAGCTCTCAGCTACTGCTGCAGTGCCATGCCTGTTTGTTTCCTCATGATGATCATAGACTAGTCATCTAAAACTGTAAGGAAGCCCCAATTAAATACCTTCTTTTGTTAGAGTTTTCTTGGTCATGGTGCTTCCTTGCAGCAATAGAACAGTAACTAAGGCAATAGCATTGGTTATAATTAGTCTGTAACTTGTCTTCATAAATACCTGTGACTTTTCTCTGATCACATGTATATGATATTGGTTCTGAAAAAAAACAATGAATATTGTTATAGTGAAGCTAATGAAAGAAGGGTGGTGATTAGTAGAAGAAAGGCATTTTAATATAATCACACCCTTCAAAGATAAGACATTAAAACTACTAGGGTTTATTGATTGAATAGGGGTGAGGGCAGTAGATGATACTTTGGGGGTAAGGTGGAATCCTAATTTAATCTTCATCACATTAGATAAAGTGAAATACGATGGGATGCTTAAAAAGAGCATGTATTGAAATCCCAACCCTTACTGTTATTTGCCATATAAGTTTAGACAAATTTAATTTCTCTGAGTCACCTTTGAAATGAAAACATTAACCTTCGGGTCACACTCTATGAATTGCCAATATTCAGCCTTTTGACCCACAAAATGGAAATTTCATGTGACTCAAACTAAAATTTGCCTCAGAGGATTATTATGAGGATTTGGTGAAGTCAATATCAGGAGTTGCTGCTACATAGGGTTCTCCATAAACATTAGATTCACCTTCTTATATGAAAATGCCTTTCATATAACATTCAACAGATGGTTTCTGGATAAAATAATCACTGAGGGAAACCAATTTCTATGTATGAATATGAGGTCAGTTCTACACATTCTCACCCTAATAATTACTCTCTTGTCAAGTGACTTTTTTCATCTTGGTTACAGAAATCTTTTCCAGTGTATTCATAATTTAGGAGAGTTCTGGTTATTTCTTTTTGTTGTTGTTTTATTGTGATTTTATATTGACTAAATTTGTGGGTATAATAATATTTTATCTTTTGGTAGATGTGTAGTATTTAAGGCATTTGCAATTTATTATTGATGCTGGTCTTGAAATGGGTTTTTAATAGCATGTACTGTGCTTTGGTTTAACTATAGAAAATAACTTAAGTCACTCAGCCTTTGTATATTCAAAAATATCATGCTTCAGTTTAAGCTCTTCTGCATGTCACAGATCCTAAGAAATGACTGGGGAATGTCTTTGACTCTGCAATAACGGCGGTGTCTCCACTGTGGAGCACCCCAGTCAGGCATGGTACTGTCAATCCCACTTAGGCAGCAAACATTCTACATCAACTGAGATTTTCCCCAAATACCAGGTTGTAATGAGGAATAATCTAAAAGAAGCAATAATGTAATGTCAATGTCATTTGTCAATGAAAGCAATGTCAGAAGCTGTGTCTAGCTGCATGCTTGAAAAGAAGGCAAAAATCCTGGCCCTCCTATAGACCATTCTCTAAGAAAATTCATTGTTATTATGCTTGGTGTCAGCATCAGTTGAGATGCCTACAAAGCTTGTTTCTCTGGAATATTTATCTCAGAGTCACAGCTGTCTGAGTTTTCCCACAGCTCTGACACAACATTATGTTTTGAGTTAAAAGATCATGAGATTTTTTTTTAAATTGCGAAAACTACTTAGAGCAATGGTTCTCAACTTTCCTAATTCTGTGATCCTTTAATAGAGTTCCTCGTGTTGTGGTGACCCCAACCATAAAATTATTAAATTGCTATTTCATAACTCTAATTTTGCTGCTGTTATAATCATAAAGTAAATAACTTATATGCAAGATACTTAGTATGCTACACCTGTGAAGGGGTTGTTTGACCTCTAAAGGGGTTGGGAACCATGGACATAGAGAGTTCTGCCTGTTCCTTGCTCAGCCCATGGCTGTGTGCCTCTTTGTCTTTCCTTTATTAGCTAGCATAACAGTTTCCAGAGGAAGGTTTGCAGTGTCTTGTGCCCAGCTTTTTGTTCATCTTTCTTCTTATAGAAATGTAAAAACAAAAACAACCCCCCCAAATACTGGACATCCTAAAAACACATTTTTTTAAATTGCCCTTCTGATTAGAAGAAGGTAGAAGTTTCAGATGTGGTGGAAGGCTGTGAAACCAAGTAGCCTCACTTATTCCCACTCATTTTCTTGGTGAAATAAAGATGGTGGGTTAGATTATGAGTATGAACCAATAACTGCACTTTGCCTTAAAAGAAAGAGGAGCAGTTCTCCCCTTAGCAGACTGTCCTGCTATGTGTGTGACAACAGTGGGAGAGATGAAGATACTGTTACCACAAGAATATCTACAACTTGACTCCAGTAAAAGAAAAGATAAAGTAGAAAGAGTGATAGACTTCATGTCCCTTTTCTAGCCTCACTATTTGACAATAAAATAAAACAAAGCTTACTGTGTTTTGCTGAATAAGTTGGACAAGAAGCCCAAAACTCTAGGCTCTGTGCTGGAACAAATTAGTTCCCTGACCATGGCTCAGTCCCCAGAGTGGGGCTTTGGTCTTTAGTCATTTCTGGGGGTGGTATTATCTAAAGCTGACACCATGCGTTAACTTTGTGTGAACATGAGTTTCAAAGCAAATTGCTTTGAGAAAACATTGTTTAATTTTCATAGCTGTTTAGTATGTCATTTTAAAATGGTTGACTGTAATAATAGCATATGGGATTATTCAGCTCCTTCTGCAACCTCACAGGAAAGGGTAAGCACCCTATTCTCCTTCTTGATTTTGAAGGACAGAATTGGTACAGGGGAAGGAGAAAGCTATGTATAAAGAAAAGAATGAAATATGATGGTGTTAAACTGTTAGTGGCTACAGAGACTGTAAGAGTGAAGCCAAGTGCTTGGGTTTGGTATGGGGGGATGGTTGAATAAAAGGACAGGCTACCTCTGAGGATGCTGCAAACATTTTGGTTGAGAAAAGACCCAGTTCCATGCTCACCACACACCCCATGTTCACCATGCACCCCATGCTCACCATGCATCGCATGCTCACCATGCCCTTAACACATTTCAACAGAAGCAATTTAGAGGGACACCAGCATTTATATCACAGCAGCAGGCCTCAGGAGGCAATATACGACCATATTGCAGGAGGTGGAAAAATGATTCTTTGGTTTTCTGGGGTAGGAACATTTTTGTCAGAGGGAGGAGCAAGTGCATGAGGTTCTGAGATGGGAGAATCCTAGTACCTTGCCCTGGATAGAGTGGCCAGAGCAGAATGAGCAAGAGGAGACTAACAGCATGGAAGTTGGGAGAAGCAAAAGAGTATGAACCCTTGTGAGCCATCATTAAAACCTTGCTTTCAACTCAAGGAGGAATACAAGAGAATTTTGACAAATGTAGAGACATGATTTTAATTTACATTTTAAATTATTTAAATTACTTTGGCTAATATTTTATGAATAGGTGAAGAAGATAGTGGAAACTTAGATGTTAATTAAAGCACATGTAGAAGTCCAGGTATATAGCAATATCTATCTATCTATCTATCTATCTATCTATCTATCTATCTATCTATCTATAGATCTACATATACATGTGTGTACATTATACATATAATGTATATACACATATGCACATTTGTGTACATGATAAGGAGAAAGAGGGAGAGGAAGAGGGGAGAAACAATACTTAGATGAAGAAGTGATTGAATAGTTTTATACAAATAATGAAATAGAGAAATGCATGATAGGTTCAGGGGAGAGAGCAGAGTTTCTAGAGACATATCCTAGAGTAGGTAGAAGAGACAAGTTCAAATCACAAATGGAGGGTTGACTTTAATAAGTGGAGGGACAATCCATCCATAAAAGCAGTGGAAAGGAAGCAGACCAACCAACAGTCGTGGCTGTACAGACAGCATGCTTTAGGTGTCTTCTGAGTGCTTCTGTTTTCATAATAGGAACCAACATTACATGCAGAGAGTGTTGACATCCCAGGGTAGGTGCTAGAGGTTTGGAGAGTAATCAGGCATGTTTTTACCCAGAAGGACTAGGTGAATATCCTCAGGAAATTTTGGGTGAGATTGTATACTCATTTGAAGAAGCTAAGTTTTCAAACAAGAACAACATTTTGTGCATCTTTACATGCTTGCAGCCAGTAGGGTGCAGGTGAGGCATGGACAGAGAGCTATATTTAAGCAAGGTTGGAATTTGTCAATTGGGCACAGCAGTGTAGATCTGGAGAACATAATGATGTTCCAGAGTGACTGTAAAGTTGAACTTCAGTGTCTAAGCTGGATGGGAGTATCAGGAGTAAGGACAATAAAGCATATTTGGAACAAGAAAGCATGTTGGGACAAAGAAAGGAAGAAGACCAGTGAACTCCAGTGAACTCTCATGGAATCTAACTGTTACTGAGTGACTACTTAGGCTAGTTCATGCTAGCACTCACACAAAGATACTTGCCATGGGCTATAAAGTTGTAAGATGGTATGAACAGTGAGAAGATGTGGAAGAGATAGGAATAAACAAAGTCAAAGCTTATATAGAGTTAAAAGCAAAAGCTCCCAAGCATAAGTTATCCCAACAACTTCGATATATTAGATTCTGCTTGTAGAACCACACTCAATAAAATCTATAAAATGCTCTTCATCTGAATAGAGCTACTGTAACTCCAACCCACAAATCTATGCCCAGTTTCACTGAGCAAAGGTATTGTGTCTAGTGCTGTACTGTGGGGAATGTGAATTATAAGTCAGTCTGAGTCTATATATGAAGTTCTCAATTTGCTATCTCTGGACAGGTCTTTTCTTCTTTATTCCCTGATTTAGTCCTTGGAATTATTTAGTGCAAATATTGAGGAAGAAAAGCAATTGAAAGACCAAAGCCACATTTACAAAATTAATTCACTGATATAAAAAGTAGTTACTGATATCTTACTATATGCCAGAAATTATACCAGGCTCTGATGCAGAAAAAGAGCCTCCTGATGTCTTCACCATGAAATGAGATTACATGGGGGAGGTGGGTACATTGGTAACTGAATCCCATTGGGAACATGAGGGTATGTTTCAAAATGGAGATGACTCAAGTGTAACCATAGAGACTAAAGATTTTGTAAGAGACCAGACAGAAATGACTGCTTGTATCTGATGAAGAACTTCTTCTATATAAATTAATTTTCAACCTCTAGGTTTTATAGTTGTTTTTCTTGTCTTCCTATGGACTTATTGGTGATTTCTGCTCCTCTGAATATAAGTTTCTTTCTCTACAAAAAGTTAATATCCATTATAAATAATATTCACATGACTATTTGGTTCGTTTAAAAGCTATTGAACAGTGACTCTTGGTGTTCTCTTTGTATCAGGAGTGTGTGAAATTTACACATGCCCATTCCTCATTTCTCTAATACTGTCCCATGTGAGAGGAAAACACTCATGTTAATAGAATTGCATCCTGGAGCCAGTACAGCTGCTGTGTGTCACTGTCCAGCCAGCAAGGTGAGTTGACAGGCTCCTGGTCCATTGAGAGACTATCTCAAAAAATGAGGAATACAACTGAGAGAGTTACCTAACATTGACCTCAGTTTCCAAATGCATTCAAACACATGCCTGTGTGTTACATGTTGTGCCACACATGACCACTTACACACAGATACCCACCCTAGTGGGTGAAGCATTTCTCTTCTAACCTATTCTGCTTTTACTCTTGGACTTTCATTTTACTTTCCCTAGGCATCCATGAGGAGACACTAAAGTTTCATTCAAACAAATGGGAAGCAGGTATAGATAAGCTCAATTCCAATAGTCTTTGGAGGAGAAAATAGGCTTTCTAAGCAGGAAGATGCTATCAATGGATTAAATAAATGCAATGAGAAGAATTTATTTTAATAAAAATTTTATTTATCTTCTAAAAGAAGCATATGCCTTGGTATGGTGTACCATAAGAACATAGATGGCCCTAGGTGGATATCAGATCACTGTTACCTGCGTGCATGAAGTTCAGTGAATGAATGACAAGCAGTTGGTGTTTCATTATCTCCTGCAGAGAGCCTTTAACACAGCCAGGAAGCCTTTGAAGAGTCTGCTTTTGTGTTGACGTGAGCAACTTTTGAGTTTAGCCTTTTCTTTTTCCTCATTTTTCTTTTGCATTGATGCATTACTAGGCTGTTTTACCTGGAAGCAAGCTGATTCTGATCTCTGTCCATGATGAAATGCTGAGTTAAAAAAGAAGAGTACACACATTACAGTATAGATTTGAAGTCACAATAAATAGCATATGTGTGAGAATTTGAAAGACAGGGGCAAATATGAGTTTCCCTATAATAGGTACAGATAAATTAATTATTGAAGAAGCATATTGAATGAGCATTATGGGTTTTTATACGTTAGAAATTAAGACTATTAAAGGTCTTAATTTGTACCCCAAGACCTTGAACACAGATTACCTGATATTACATCACCTACAAGGGATTTCACTAATTTGATTGAGTGGTTGAAAGGGATTTATTTCAATTAAATTAATTTTTTTGTTTGTTTTTTCGAGACAGGGGCTCTCTGTGTAGCTTTGGAGCCTATCCTGGCACTCGCTCTGGAGACCAGGCTGACCTTGAACTCACAGAGATCCTCCTTCCTCTGGCTCCGGAGTGCTGGGATTAAAGGCGTGTACCACCAACGCCTGACTTATTTCAATTAAATTAATTTTACATTAAATATTTTGGTGACTGGCTGGTCCTACTACATCTTGAAACATACTTATTAAATTTATGATGACTGCAGATTGTTTTAAAAATTCTGTTTTGATGCAATGTGGTCTTCTATAAATGTTAATTAAGGCATTTCTTTTTTTAAATTTTCTTCTTCTTCTTCTTCTTCTTCTTCTTCTTCTTCTTCTTCTTCTTCTTCTTCTTCTTCTTCTTCTTCTTCTTCTTCTTCTTCTTCTGCTTCTTCTTCTTCTTCTTCTTCTTCTTCTTCTTATTATTATTATTATTATTATTAATTCAAGTTAGGGAACAGGCTTGTTTCACATGTAATCCCTCTCCCTCCCCTCACCCCCATTCCTTCTCCCCCACCTCCAACCTACCCCCCACCCCATCCACCCACCACTCCCCAGGCAGGGTGGGGCCCCCAACCGGGGCTCCACCAAGTCCACCAAATCTTCCTGTGCTGGGCCTAGGCCCTTCCCCATGTGTCCAGAGACAGAGCGCATCCCTTCAAGTGGGATGGGCTCTCATAGTCCCCCCCACACACCAGGGCAAAACACCAGCCCACCTCCGGAGGCTCCCAGGAGTGCAGGGGCCTCCCCATTGGCATCCATGATCAGGGGGCTGGATTAGTCCCGTACTGGCCTCCCAAAGAGCGTCTGGGGTCGATATGCTTTCCCTTTTTCAGGCCAACTGTTTCTGTGGGTTTCTCCAACCTGGTACAGACCCCTTCGGTCTTCATTCCTCCCTCTCTTCAACTAGGTTCCCGATTTCAGCTCAGTGTATTTCTGTGGATGTGTGACTCTGCTTCCATCAGCCACTGGATGAGGACTCTAGGATAGCATAGAGAGTAGTCATCAATCTCATTCTAGGGGAAGGGCTTCTAGGCCATCCTCTCCTCCACTGCCCGGACTGTCAGATTGTGTCATCCTTGTAGGTCTCTGGAGATCTCCCTAGTTCCATATCTCTTCTCGGACCTATAGTGGCTCCCTCTGATATGGTATCTCTCATCCTGCTCTCTCTCCTCTATTCTTCCCCCAACTCAATATATCTGCTCCTCCATTTCTTCTCCTCTACTCTTCTTCTTGTGCTCTTATTGTGGCAGCACCCTCTCCCCTACCCTCATGCTCTCGATTAGCTCAGGAGTTCATGCCACTTCCCGTTCCTGGGGTCCATTTATCCCTTAGAGTCATTCATGATTTCTAGTTTATTTGGGGAAGAGGATTATAGGCTGGTAAACCTTTGCTCTATATCTAAAAATCATATATGAGTGAGTACATACCATGTTTGTCTTTTTGTGATTGGGCTACCTCACCCAGGATGGTTTCTTCTAGGTCCATCCATTTGCCTGCAAATTTCAAGATTCCATTGCATTTTTCTGCTGAGTGGTACTCCATTGTATAAATGTACCACATTTTCTCTTTCCATTCTTCAGTTGAGGGGCATCTAGGTTTTCTGCATGTCCGAATCCAATTGTGCCAGCACCATTTGTTGAAGATGCTATCTTTTTTCCATTGTATGGATTTAGCACCTTTGTCAAAAATAAGGTGTTCGTAGGTGCGTGGGTTAATATCTGGGTCTTCATTTCGATTCCATTGGTCTATTTGTCTATTCTTGTGCCAATACCAAGCTGTTTTCAGAACTATGGCTCTATAGTAGAGCTTGAAGTCAGGGATGGTGATGCCTCCAGAAGATCTTTTATTGTAAAGAGTTGTTTTGGCTATCCTGGGTTTTTTATTTTTCCATATAAAGTTGAGTATTGTTCTTTCAATGTCTGTGAAAAACTGTGTTGGGATTTTGATGGGGATTGCGTTGAATCTGTAGATTGCTTTTGGTAGGATTGCCATTTTTACTATGTTAATTCTGCCTATCCAAGAGCATGGGAGATCTTTCCACTTTCTGGTATCTTCTTTAATTTCTTTCTTTAAAGTCTCAAAGTTCTTATTGTACAGGTCTTTCACTTTTTTGGTTAGTGTTACCCCCAGTATTTTATGTTGCTTGTGGATATTGTGAAAGGTGATGTTTCCATGATTTCTTTCTCATTGAGTTTATCATCTGTATACAGTAGGGCTACAGATTTTTTTGAGTTAATTTTGTATCCTGCTACCTTGCTGAAGGTGTTTATCAGCTGTAGGAGTTTCCTGGTAGAGTTTTTCGGGTCACTTATGTAGACTATCATGTCATCAGCAAATAGTGAAAGTTTGACTTCGTCCTTTCCAATTTGTATCCCTTTGATCCCCTGTTCTTGTCTTATTGCTCTAGCTAGAACTTCAAGTACAATATTGAAGAGGTATGGAGAGAGTGGACATCCTTGTCTTGTTCCTGATTTTAGAGGAAACGCTTCGAGTTTCTCTCCATTTAGTTTGATGTTGGCTCTTGGTTTGGTGTATATCGCTTTATCATGTTTAGATATGTTCCTGTTATTCCTGTTCTCTCCAAGATCTTTATCATGAAGGGATGTTGGATTTTGTCAAAGGCTTTTTCAGCATCTAGTGAGATGATCATGTGGTTTTTCTTTTTCAGTTTGTTTATATGGTGGATTACATTGATGGTTTTTCGTATGTTGAACCATCCTTGCATCCCTGGGATGAAGCCTACTTGATCATGGTGGATGATTTTTCTGATATGTTCTTGGATTCGATTGGCCAATATTTTATTGAGTATTTTAGCATCGATGTTCATGAGGGATATCGTCTGTAGTTCTCTTTCTTAGTCTTATCTTTGTGTGGCTTGGGTATCAAAGTGATTGTAGCCTCGTAGAAAGAGTTTGGCAATATCCCATCTGCTTCTATTGTGCGGAACAGTTTGAGGAGTACTGGAATTAGCTCTTGTTTGAATTTCTGGTAGAATTCTGCAGTGAAGCCATCTGGTCCTGGGCTTTTTTGGTTGGGAGGCTTTTGATGACTGTTTCTATTTCATTTGAGGTTATGGGTCGATTTAAACTGTTTATCTGATCTTGATTTAATTTTGGTAAGTGATATTTATCCAGGAAACTGTCCATTTCCATTAGATTTTCTAATTTTGTGGAGTACAGATTTTCAAAGTATGACCTAAAGATTCTCTGGATTTCCACAGTGTCTGTTGTTATATCCCCCTTTTCGTTTCTGATTTTGTTAATTAGCGTGCTCTCTTTCTGCCTTTTGGTTAGTTTGGCTAGAGGTATGTCTATCTTGTTGATCTTCTCAAAGAACCAACTCTTTGTTTCATTGATTCTTTGTACTGTTTTCCTAGTTTCTACTTTGTTGATTTCGGCTCTCAGGTTGATTATTTCCTGGCGTCTACTCCTCCTTGGTGTGTTTGCTTCTTTTTGCTCTAAAGCTTTCAGTTGTTCTGTCAATTCTCTAATGTGACTTTCCTCCAGTTTCTTCATGTGGGCACTTAGTGCTATGAACTTCCCTCTTAGCACTGCTTTCAGAGTGTCCCATAAGTTTGGGTATGTTGTGTCTACATTCTCATTAAATTCTAGGAAGTCTTTAATTTCTTTTTTTATTTCTTCCTCAAAACAGGAATGGTGCAATTGGGTGTTATTCATTTTCCACGCAAATGTAGGTTTTCTGAAATTCGTATTGCTGTTGAATTCTAGCTTTAATGCATGGTGGTCTGACAAGATACAGAGGGTTATTTCAATTCTTTTGTAACTGTGGAGGTTTGCTTTGTTGCCTACTATGTGGTCAATTTTAGAGAAGGTGCCATGTGGTGCTGAGAAGAAGGTATATTCTTTTGAGTTTGGGTGGAATGCTCTATAGATATCCATTAACCCCAGTTGGGTCATAACTTCTTTCAGATCCTTTGTTTTTTTGTTAAGTTTCTCTCTGGTGGTCCTGCTAGTGGTGTAAGGGGGGGTGTTGAAGTCTCCTACTATAAGTGTGTGTGGTTTTATTTGTGGTTTGAGCTTTAGTAATGTTTCTTTCACAAATGTGGGTGCCTTCGTATTTGGAGCATAGATGTTCAGGATTGAGATTTCATCTTGATGGACTTTTCCTGTGATGACTATGAAATGCCCTTCTTCATCTCTTTTGATTGATTTTAGTTTAAAGTCCAATTTGTTAGATATTAGGATTGCTACACCAGCTTGTTTCTTCAGCCCATTTGATTGGAAACTCTTTTCCCATCCTTTTACTCTGAGGTATCGCCTGTCTTTGAAGTTGAGGTGTGTTTCTTGTAAACAGCAGAAGGATGGATTCTGTCTTCGTATCCATTCTGTTAACCTATATCTTTTTATGGGTAAGTTAAGACCATTGACATTTAGGGATATTAATGTCCATTTTTCTTTGGTTCTTGTTTGTTTTGGATTTATTGTTGGTGTTGTCATTGTGTATGGATTTTGCCCTCCTGCTTCTTTTTGTGTTTGGCAAAATTAGATTATCTATTGCCTGTGTTTTTGTGCATGTAGTTATGTTCCGTGGGTTGGAGTTTTCCTTCCAGAAACTTCTGTAGTGCTGGATTTGTGGATATGTATTGGTTAAATCTGTTTTTGTCATGGAATATCTTGTTTTCTCCATCTATAATGATTGAAAGTTTTGCTGGGTACAGAAGTCTGGGTTGACATCCATGCTCCCTTAGTGCTTGTAGTCTATCTATCCAAGACCTTCTGGCTTTCAGAGTTTCCATTGAGAAGTCGGGTGTTATTCTAATTGGTTTGCCTTTATATGTAACTTGGCCTTTTTCCTTTGCAGCTCTCAATATTTTCTCTTTATTCTGTAGATTTGGAGTTTTGATTATTATGTGTCAGGGGGACTTCTTTTTGTGGTCCAGTCTGTTTGGCATCCTGTAAGCTTCTTGTACTTTCATAGGCATATCTTTCTGTAGTTTGGGGAAATTTTCCTCTATGATTTTGTTGAATTTGTTTTCTGTACCTTTGAGCAGTGTTTCTTCATCTTCTTCTACACCTATTATTCTTAGGTTTGGTCTTTTCACGGTGTCCCATATTTCCTGGATATTTTGTGTTAGGGATTTGTTGAACTTGAGGTTTTCTTTGGTTGATGAATGTATATCCTCTAGTGGGTCTTCAATAGCTGAGATTCTCTCTTCTGTCTCTTGGATTCTATTAGTTATACTCAAGTCTTTAGTTCCTGATCATTTATCCAGTCTTTCCATTTCCAGCATCACCTCATTCTGTGTTTTCTTTATTGTGTCTAATTCAGCTTTCATGCTTTGAACTGTTTCAAATGCTTCCTTCACTTGTTTGGTTGTTTTATTTTGGGTTTCTTTAGCTTCTTTAAGAGATTTGTTTATTTCTTGAATTTTTTTGGTTTGTCTTTTCCTCCATTTCATGTAATTTTTTGCTTGCCTTTTATTGTATTTCTTTAAGGGATTTTCTTGTTTCCTCTTTGAAGGTCCCTATCATCTTGCTGAGATAATTTTTGAGGTCGATCTCTTCTTCATGCACTATGTTGGGCTTTTCAGGTTTTGCTGGAGTGGAGTCCCTAGATTCTGGTGGTGTCATATTGGTCTTTCTGTTGTTGAGCGAGTTCTTATTCTGTCTTCTTCCCATATCTTTTTCCAGTGAGTGCAGGTAGGATCTCTCTATCTCCTCTTGTTACACTGTAGTGTGTATAGGCCAGGAATTCAATGTCTGAAGCTCTGGATATTCTTGCCTCTCCTTGTAGTCTCCTCACTCTCCTGGCGGATCGGTCCATGGAAACGAAAGGAATAGTGGCCTGTATCCAGATTCAGGGAGCTCCTCCCTGCCTGGACATGTCTGTTTCAAGCAGGGACAAGCCTGGAGGGATCTGGGTGAATGGCACTTAGGACAGTTGGGTAAAAGCAGGGGGTCGCTCACCTGGTCTGTGATGAGTCGGGGGCGGAGAGGGAAGGAAGAGTGGCCTGTACCCAGATTCAGGGAGCTCCTCCCTGCCTGGGAGTGTCTGTTTCAAGGAGGGACAAGCCTGGAGGGATCTGGGTGAATGGCACTTAGGACAGTTGGGTAAAAGCAGGGGGTCCGCTCACCTGGTCTGTGATGAGTCGGTGGCAGAAAGGCTAATTAAGGCATTTCTAAATGTTGTTGGAACTCATACTTTTGTAGCTCTTTGCATAAATACATAAATAAATAAAACAGTCATCTCAATATTCCAGGGATAATAGACAACACAGAATAGTCAAGATTTATAAATAAGATTGATAGTATTGTGTCTGTTTTATGCCCTATTGGTCACTTCAGGCTACCACACTAAGTACCACAGATTGATTTACAAAATAGGAAATTTATTCCTCACACTTTTAGAGACTGGGAAGCCCAAGAACAAAGTCCCAACATAAGTTAACATGTGGACTTGTGCAGGCACTACCCTATGGAAATGAGTACGGAAGTTTCTCAAAAAAACTGAATAGAACTACCATATAATGCAACTATACCACTCTTGAGCATGTCCCCAAAGGGTTGTGAGCATAACACAGGAAAAAAAAAACCTCCTCTTCCATGTTTACCACTGCTTCATGGTAGACAAGAAACAGAGCCAGCATAGATTTCTATCAGCAGATGAATGAACAAGGAAAATATGGCTTATATACACAATGGAATTTTATGCCATAAAAATGAAACCAAGTAGGAAAATAAATGCATGTGGGAATCATCTTATTAGATGAAATACACCGGTCTGTGGGCTGCCGTTTTGTCTTGCTGACTTTGTCCTTTGCCTTACAGAAGCTGCTCAGTTTCAGGAGGTCCCATTTATCAATTGTTGAGCTCAGTGTCTGTGTTACTTGTGTTATGTTCAGGAATTGGTCTCCTGTACCAATTAATTCAAGGGTATTTCCAACTTTATCTTCTAATAGGTTCAGTGTGGCTGGGTTTATGTTGAGGTCTTTGATCCATTTTGACTTAAGTTTTGTGCAGGGTGAAAGGCTTGGGTCTATCTGTCGTCTTCTACATGTCCGCATCCAGTTATGCCAGCACCATTTGTTGAAGATGTTCTCTTTGTTCCAGCATATAAATGTGGATTGTTTGTCAAAAATCAGGTGTTCATAGGTGTGTGGTTTAATATCAGGGTTTTCAATTCTATTCCATTGGTCTACCTGTCTATTTTTGTGCCAATACCAAGCTGTTTTCAGGACTATAGCTTTGTAATAGAGCTTGAAGTCAGGGATGGTGATGCCTCCAGAAGTTCCTCTATTGTACAGGGTTGTTTTGGCTATCCTGGGTCTTTTGTTTCTCCATATAAAGTTGAGAATTGTTCTTTCAAGTTCTGTGAAGAATTGTGTTGGGATTTTGATGGGGATTGAATTGATTGCTTTTGGCAAGATTGCCATTTTTGCTATGTTGATCCTACCTATCCAAGAGCATGGGGGATCTTTCCATTTTCTGGTATCTTCTTCCACAAGATCCAACAATTCCACTCCTAGGCATATACCTAAAAGAAGCACATTCATACAACAAGGACATCTGTACAACGATGTTCATAGCAACACTATTTGTAATAGCCAGAAATTGGAAGCAGCCTAGATCCCCCTCTACCAAAGAATGGATAGAGAAAATGTGGTACATTTACACAATGGAGTACTACTCAGTGAAAAAACAAACAAAAAACAATGGAATCTTGAAATTTGCAGGAAAATGGATGGAACTAGAAGAAACCATTCTGAGGGAGGTAACCCAATCACAAAAAGACAAACATGATATGTACTTACTCATATTTGGAGGATTTTACACATAGAGTAAAGGATTACCAGCCTACAATCCACACTGCCAGAGAAACTAGTAAACAAAGAGGACCCTAAAAGAGACAAACTTTCCCCTGTAGAAGGGGAAAGGGTCATGATCCCCTGAGCAAATTGAGAGCATGGGAATAGGGGGGAGGGAGCTATGAGAATAAGAAGGGAAGAAGAGGAAGGATGCAGAGGTCATGAGGGAGCAGAAAGGTTGAGTCAGGTGAAGAATAGAAGAACGGGTATGTGATAGGTAGGGTTTTAGTTGGGGGGTGGTAGGGGAAGATGGGAGGGAGAAGGGAACTGGGATTGTCATGTAAATCAATCTTGTTTCTAATTCAAATAAAAAAGTGATAAAAAAAGAAATACACTAGACCAAGAAAGATGAATAGCACATGCAATCTCTCATGTTTGGAACCTAGACTTAAAATATATATATATATATATATATATATATATATATATATATATAAATTCCAGAATATATATATTATGGAATGGCCATATATATGTATAAAATATGGTCATATACATATGTATGACCATTCTATAATATATATTTATAGTCTGTATTTATATGTGTGTTTATATATGTGTGTTTATTGATCACAAAACTAGGAAGGGGTCAATGGGTGGAAGTAGACAACTTAAAGGAGGAAAACTGAGAAAAGCAATGGGATAGACGTGACAAGAAGCAGAACAGGGATTAACTGGGGGAAGAAAGAGAACCAGTTGGAGGGAAGGGAGTGTGCTTGGAGGGCAGTTGGCAATGGACTGGAGGAGAATAAAGAAATATATATATATATATATATATATATATATATATATATATATATGCATATATATAATATGCACACACACATATATATAGTGTGTGTGTGTGTGTTGATCATGCCATAATGAAATCTATTGTTTTACATGCTTACCCTAAAAAATAACCCAAAATACGTAAAACAACTTATGTTCTCAATTGGATGTCAGAAGTTTTCTAAAAAAAAATTGGTTATCATACTTGGTTCCTCATGAGAAGTCTTTTCCTTCCATGCAAAGAACATATTCACTAATCATGAATCTGATAAGGGATTAATATCCAAAATAAAGAATTCAAACAATACATTGACCAGAAAAACAAATAGCCCACTTAAAAAGCAAAAACCAAACTGCATGTCTAAAACCAAAGGAAATCCTTATACACTGTTGGTGGGAATATAAAGTGTCTCGCTACTTTATATAAATATAATTCCCACTGTTGGTGGGAATATAAAGTGTGGAGGGTATTCAGAAAGATAAAGCTACATCTACCATATGATCTAACTATACCACTTCTCATTATTTTCCCCAAAGTCTCCATACCAACATATCACAGAGATATTTGCACATCAGTGTTACTGCAGCATTACTCATAGTAACTAATTAGAACCAACCTATGTGCCTGGCAACTGAGGACTGGGAGAAAATGTCACATACATATAGATGACATCCTTGGGCTCAGGGTTTTGCATTCCTGCCCTCTTCTCTGGGTTAGTTTCCTGATCCTCTTTGCAAGTCTGACACTACTTGAGTGATTATAAAAATATAAAGCACTTAAAACAGGATCTGGCTTGTAGCCAATCCCCTGTAACTATTAGCAGCTGTTATTATTCTTGGTGTAAAGTTCATATTACAGGGCTAAAACTCTTCGATCATGAAACACACAATGTCCATTCATTATTAGATTCACCTCAATTCAGACAACTGAAGAGACATGACACAAACCAGTCTTTTCTAGAAACCTTTGATGTGAACTTGGTGTGTCACTGATCCTAATTTTTAAAGTTTAGTGTTTTTTTCTTGTGTCCCCAAATCAAGACTGCATAATGTATGACCTGACTTCTTAGTATTGATCTTGCCTGATTTTTAAAATTTAGCTCATTCATAATATCCACCCGCTAAAGTGTTCAGTGTTTAAGATACACTAGTGAATATATGTGGTTCCTGACTTTAAGCATACCTCATTAACAGAGGTAATTATTACCATGGAAAATAACACAGCAGCTAAATCATTAGTTGGTTTTTCTAACCACTACAGGCTTTAAATTAAAAAACTAACATGATCAAATAGAAAAGACTTTTAGAACTAGGAGGCAGTCCAAGGAAGACTGTCAAGGGCAGAGCTGGCCGATTTAATTACTTGATCCTTATCCTATACTTGGCCTTCTCTGGTGACACAGCTGCACAAATGGTATTTGAGAGAAGAAAACTCAAAACTTGGTTGGCAGACTGCATTAGAAAATAGTATTCTGATTTCATGTCATGTGTATCAGGACTATTAGGGCTGACAAGGATATTAAAGAGGTTTTATCTCATGGGAAAGTTCCTGCACCAACTCTGATATCATTTTAAAGGAAAATGGGGGTCATTTGTCCACTGAACAAGATTGCATATTCCTGCAGCCCTAATCCGGAGTCACTGTGTGTGTGTTACCACTGCAGATGCAGGATTAAAAACCTGAGTTAATGAGTTGTTGTTTCACGCCAGGCAGGTGGCCTGAGGAGTAGAGAGGAAGCCTGTTAGACTTCCTCTGCTGGATTGTTTATTTAAATGAAGCAGCTGCTGGGTTTCTTTACTTCCATAACTGATGAACAGCACACAGAAACACAGACCTGGGCTCCTTCAGCAGCAAACACCTGAGAAGAACCGTGCCTCCTAGTATCCAGTCCCCACTGGGCTCTAACCTGTTCTCAGCAAAGTGTCCTTTGTGTCCATGACCAGCCACCTCTGAGCTGGCATTTGCTCCAGTAGCTTCAATCAGTCTGCTCCTGAAATCTCTTGGCCAGCTCCCAAACCCACTTAATCCCACCGACGGATGTTTGTTGCCTGAACAAGCTTCACCTAATTTTTGGTTTTAGTTTAAATTTTTGGAAGTTAAACAATCGCATCCTCACTGCTTCACAGGTTATCCTCTCAACAGTTGTCTGACTTAATTTGTTCTGCCGTTAACACTTTTGATTCGTCTTCTTCACTCGCAATGCGTGGCTTTCACACTTAGCCTGTATGGAACAGCAAGGACATGAGAGACAACAGGAACTGATGTGACCTAGACTAAAGATGGGCAGGGCTGAGCGAGAGATGCACTTTATGTGTCTTATGGACTGTGCTTCCACCCCACTCTCTAAACACTTATATTGAAGCCCTGCTCCCCATGGTAATAGCAGGCAGAGATAGGCCTGCGGAAGGTGAGTGGTGGTGAAATGGTCGGGGGTGGAGCTCCTCGTGGGATCATACGGGAGAGATCACAGAGCGGGTGAGTGCCCGACCCCATGCCCTCAGCCCTACTCATGCCTTTGCACCCTCGTTACAAAACAAGGAAAGGACATGTGGTTGATTACTGTTCTTCTATGATGATTGCTTTCAGTCTGGAGCAGCCTCATATGTAAAGGTTTGCTTTGCCCACTGTCATGGACTAAACTTTGAGTAGTGAATCTCTAGAACCGTGAAAAGAACCATGATATTCACTCTTTATCCAAGCCCCCTCCCTGTCCCAAGGAAATAGTTTATCCAGTATTGAAAACCAGTTTTTCATTTTGTGCATGAGAGTAAGTAAAACCCTTTTTAAGTATAGTTTTCCAATAACAGTAATGCCAAAACTGGATTTACCAATTCAAGAGCAATGTAGTCTAAAGCTTTAAAAAGTAAACTGTTTATTTGGGTACAAAGAATGACAAAAGGACACAATCCCATTATTATCCATACCTTATTTCTGCATACAATGTTGTATATATAGTTACTCATAAATGTATATTTTATTGGTTTTATATGATAATGAAATTCGATTAAGTAACCTAGGGTATACACTTGGTGTCCAGCTTAGATGCAGGAAAGTATACATAGACTTAACAGTGGAAAAATGGTGTGTGTGTGTGTGTGTGTGTGTGTGTGTGTGTGTGTGTGTGTGTGTATCTATCTGTCTCACTGACTGTATTGTAGTTCATACATGTGTGTATGTGGCCTATGCATACACAGGTAGAGTTCAGAGGAAGAGGTAGAGTTCAGAGGAAGATACTAGATGTCTTTTTCTATTGTTCTCTGATTGAGGGCTGTGAGCACAGTCTTTTGCTGAAACAGAAGCTGGCTAGGCCCTTTGTCCAGTGAGCTCCTGGCCCAGTGCTGGGGTCAGACACATGAGCAGGTATGCCCTAGTTTTTAATGTGAGGGCTGGGGGTTTGAATTCAGGTCCACATGTTTGTACTGCCAGCATCTCACCTTTTTGCTGCCTACAGAGCCACATCTCCCAGCTCGAGGTTTTTAGAAGTTGTCTTTGGACATTATATAGCTGGATTGATAGTGAGATCTTAGACAATTGAACCTTTCTCCCTTTTTGTAATGATTCAGGATTGCAGAGGTTTATGTTAGAGACAATGAGCTACAATTGGCTGAATCTCAGTAATATAATTTCATTTATGGGTATGGAATGTGTGTATGCCCTCAGAGGAAAGTGTCAGACCCCCTGGAACTGGAGTTTCAGGTGGTTTTGAACCACCCAGTATGGGTTTTGGGAACAGAACTTGAGTCCCATGGAAGATCAGCAAGCATTATTAACCACTGAGCTGTCCAGCTCCAGTAATATAATTGTAAACCAGTATTTCCCACCCCCTTACATAAAGAACGTCTTACTCCATTTGATTCTTTCAAGGGAACTATTGATTGAGTTTTGCTTCCTGAACATTTCAGATATAGCATTAAATAATGCCTATGTGTCAGGAGACTGCAGTATTTTAATGGCAGTTAATATTTGTACTGCCAGAATTTTCGTAACAAAACAATCAATTGTTAGATTAAGTGGAAAATTACATATTAATTTCTAATTTATGTCTAAGTAATATTTACTTTGTACATTATTAATGGGGAATAAATATTTGTAGTTTCATAGTGATTTATGTCACCATGAAAATATTTGTGGATGTGAATTAAAGGCTCAGCAATACCATTGTGACAAGGTAAACAAAGAAGAGATGACACGAACTGCACCCGAGAATACCAGGTTTACTCAGTGTGCTTATGGCAAGTCAGGACTGTTTGTATCACTGGCACCTTCAGATACTAACCTACTAACTGATCAGAAATCCAACTTCTGATTATTTTAGATGTGCAACCAATAAGATTTTTAGTTATCAAGCTTATTCATTCTTTGCCAGAGGATAGTTAAAAAGATATTGACTCTTTTATGTAAGGTAGAAAGTTATTTTCTGCTGAAAAGTAGTCATAATAGACAAATTGCTTATTTGGGGAGGCAATAAAGTTGTAATATGACTATCAGTTGCCCCATGTACACATATGCATAACCCTAAGTGGCGGCCTCAGAGGCTGCCCTTCTCATGCTCACCCCAGAGCTGTTTTCTCATGGTGCACTATACTGGCAACCATGACCCTGCTTTCCTCACTCTTCATCTCTCCACAATCCAGATGAACCCTGAGAGTCTGCTGAAGCTAACAAGGGCATTTGGAATTTAAAGCTGTTACTACAAGCAGCGTACGATCCTTTCAGGTTCTGTGTGGATGCTTGTTCTCTCTCTCTCTCTCTCTCTCTCTCTCTCTCTCTCTCTCTCTCTCTCTCTGTCTCTCTCTGTCTCTCTCTGTTTCTCTCTCTTTCTCCCTCTCTTTCTCTCTCCCAACTTGGAGTGAACTCTGGGGGGAGTGCGAGCTGAAGATGCCACATAGGATTGCTTATGTATATTTATAACTGTATCTATTTATGATACTTATTGATGAGGTACAGAGTGATATTTTGTGTTAGTTACTTTTCTGTTGCCCTGACAGCTAGGCGTTGGTGGCACATGTCTTTAATTCCCAGTACTTGGGAGGCAGAGGCAGGAGGATCTCTGTGAGTTCAAGGCCAGCCTGGTCTCCAGAGCGAGTGCCAGGATAGGCTCCAAAGCAACACAAAGAAACCTTGTCTCAAAAAAAACAAAACAAACAAACAAAAAAAACAAATTACAAAAAACAAAGACAAAAACAAAAAAGTAATTGTAGAAGGAAGAGTTTCTGTTGGCTTAGGGCTCAGGGTGTTGGAGTCCATGTTGTCAGGCTGGAAGCTGATGCTGCAGCAGGATGCTGAGTGCTCACATTTGGAGCCACAAGTACAAAGCAGAAGGAGTTGCTACAAATGCTCCAAGTCTTCAGATTACCAAAGACTGTCTCCAGTAACATACTTCTTCCCCAAAGGCCACACATCTGAAACCTGCCTGTCCTGAAGGGACCGAAGCATTCAAGTACAGGAGCCGATGGGAGACATTCTCATCCACACAGCCACACATCTCAGTGGCTTCCTGTCTTATGTGTGTGACCAGATCAGAGTAACTGTCATATCCATTGCCTCAAACATTTATCATTTATTTGTTTTCAACGAACACAGAAGATTGGAAAATCTTCTCCACTGGATATTTTGAAATATACTATTAACTGCTGCCAACCACAGTTATCTTACTGTGTTATAGAGTGCCGGAGGCTAGTCCTAAGCATTCTCACTCTTTCCCTTTCTTTGCTGCACCCTTCACAGGTTCTGCTCTTTACTTCTTTTTTTCATTCATTTATTTAGCTCATAAATAAAGTCATGCACAATTATGATACACAATACAGTATGTTCACAATGGCATGGCTAAATTAAACCAATTAACATGTTATATCACACATATTCATCATTTTTGTTTTGAGAACACTTAAAGTATACTATTTCACAACTTTTAAAACATAGCATATTGTTATCAACCATATTTATCATGCTCTCAGTGGACCTCAAGACTTCACAGAGTCCATGCCTCTTGTCCAACTGCAGTTTTATATCCTTAAACCAATCGTTTCCCCATTGTTAAAAACCCACATTGAAGCCTAATAGCCACAATTCTGCTCTCTGTTCCCATAAGTTCATCATTTCTAGGTTACACATAAAATTGAAATTGTGTGACATTTGTCTTCCAGACTGCTCTTTACTTCTACGGGATCAGTTTTTGAAACTGTCTTTGGAGATCCTCTATATGGAGGTCAGTACTTGGACAGAAAGGAAGGGGATACATAATGTTTAAAAGGTCTGTGTGTGCCATAGACTGCCCTGGCCTCTAACAGTGGAACCAGTGTTTATCTCTAGAGCACAAATGGACTTTGGGAGCCCATTCCCTATGGAGGTATACTATTGCAGAGCAGATACAAGAAAGAGGGCCTACCCCCTCCCACAAACGATGTGATGGACTTTGAGGATCCCCTGTGGAGGGCCTCACCTCCTTGGGTGGGGGTTGGGTTGGGGGTGTAGGTGGGGAGCACGGGAGGATGGGAGAGTGAGGGAATGGGGGGATTGATATGTGAATAAGAGTGCTTCTAAAATAAGAAAAGAAAACTATATTTAAAAAGGTCTATGTGTAATAGCTTTTGCATTGAGCAGCCATCCTACAGGGATTTACCCAGCTGAAAAAGCAGATTCTGCTGCAATGCTACTCAGCACAATGGGAATTAGACCTATGGCCCTTTCTTGTCCTAAGGCCACATCTCCTTACCATTTGAGTCACACTGAGTCTTGATGTACATGTCTTCACAGGAAACCCAAGCATGTGATGTGTTGTCACATCTGGAAGGAACATTTGGAGCCACCTGGTCCAACCTCTTCTTCATTGCAGGAGTACCCATTCAGCTTTGTCATTTCTCAGAAACTCCTTTCATTTTTTTGAAATATGCTCCATATATTAAGTTTGTTTAGTTATCAGTTAATCCATAGTTTCCTTGCAACCTGGGCAATTAAATATTGCCTCCCACCCCCCCAGAAAAGCACAAGTTTTGTTTTCTTCAAGTGCATTCTTCAAAGCTGAACTTGAAATCTGCATAGAGCTATAAGTAAATTTATAAAGACAATATATAGGACCATAGGCTTTCAGAATAGAGGAAAGTTATTAAATAATTTATATTTGATTGTCTTCATTTATTCTTTCCCTCATGGATGTTAAGTAATGCATTCTCCTTTCTTATTTTAAATATCAAAAGAATCTCTTGTAGCCTGTGAGATAAAAGCTGAATTCATATCAAAATACAAGGGGAAATAAGTGCTCTGTAGAATGAAACTGATTGTATAGAGATGGCCAAGGTCATTTGGTCTAATTATCAGTAAAGTCAATCAATATGCACAGAATTCAGTGGATGCCCATGAAAATAATTAAGCTAATTGTCTTTAGGGGATCCATTTTCAGATTTCTTTTCTAATTTGCCAAGCTCTGTCTGAGGCTGCCTTTCCCCTTGTTCTTTGTAGCTCTTTTTGTGTTTCCACTTGAGATCAATAGTCACAGTCAGACTTCAGAATGGAAGGATTCTCATGGGCACTCTGTCTTTTCTTCCTCTTTTGTGAGCAGCTACCTCCCCAACCTTGCATCGTGAATAATTTGGGCTCAGGAGGAATAAATTTGCTGCTGTGGCTCTACCAGCATGCTAGCCAGACCAAAGAGATACACAATACCTTTGATAACTGACTGCGAGAGCATTAGGCTGCGTGTACTGAAACTCTTGCATGCTAGGATGGCTGGGCTGCTCAAGTGAAGTCCATCACTCACCTTAATTATCATTTTTCAGGAGGATGGACTGGCAGAGACTATTTAAAAGGGGACAGTTCACCAGACTAACAGCCATTGCTATTAGCCTAAGCCAATACTATCAGCAGGACATTGGCTGCTAGGATCTATGGAAGTCCTTAGAGTCCTCTTTATAATCACGGCTTGGGATATTGTTCACGGATGTTTTTCCCATCTCTTAAACATATAATACAAAATAATTCACAGGAGGCATTTTGAAACAGGGACCATAGCAGAAGGAAATCCATTCATTGATACTTTCTAACCCCTTCAGTTATTTTGTCTTTGTGTGAAACTGCAAATACTTTGAGAAGAAAAAAAATCAACAAATACAAATTGATGGGCATTGTTGAATTAAAATGATTGACTGAGGAAAACTCAGTGATTGTTAATCTAATTGGGGAGATAGGATAAGAGAACTATGTGCAAAAATTATTCAACATTACTTTGTTTTCTTAAAAAGGACAAAAGAAGAGGGTGGCTTCTACAAATGAAAGTCTTATGTTAATTATAGTAATATTTTAGACAAATATCAATTTCAATATTGTGTCCTATTAATTCACATATTACATATAACTGATCTAACAATGCCAGGTTTGGTTGTATTTTTTTATCCTGTTTTAAGAGTTTTAGAATTGGTGTTTGGCCGTTTGATTATGATATATATTGGCATTGCTTATGTTTTGTCTGATAGACATTCTGTAAATGAAAATATGTAAGTTTATCTTTTCTCATCAAATTGTTGTTTGAACATGTATTTCTCCTTGCTTACTTTTATTCTCTGTGTTTCTTACAGCTGTCCATAGGAGTTCATGGACCACAGATGCTTTGTATAGGTTGTTTGTTCACTTTTTAGATCTTTTTTTCTTTGTTCTTTATTTTTCATAGCTTAGCTGTGTCTTTAAATCATTTTTTATAATTTGGATGTTATAATTTTCCATCTATAAAAGCTTGATTTTCCTTCCCCCATACAAGCTTAAACAGAAGTTTGCTTAGAACAGTGCACACTTCAAAAAGATTGGAGTGGTCTGTCCCAAAGTTGGCAGGCAGGTTCTGTGATGTGGATTTTAAGGGAAATTTTATTAATATTTGTGAGGTGGGTGGCGAATTTATGGGGTAAGGTAACCCTATTGGGAAACCCCTCAGCCCCTTAGTTTCTGCCGAATTGAGAACACCAGTCTAAAGCTCAAAGAGTACTTAACCTAAAAGGAGTGTTCACCAGGAGACACAGCTTCCAAGACAGTGTTGACATCCTTGGTTCCTTCATAACTCCTGTATGAAACTGCCCTAGGTCCATGATTGTCTCAAAGGTCTCTGCTGGCTGAGAAACTGGGCCTTTCTCATGGAAGCTCGGCAGGACTTTAAAACAGACTGGAAAATTACAGGCTGTTTTGTAATTATGAATAAAGTCACTATGAATATCCATGAGCAGCCTTTTGTGTGTATGTAAATTTTCACCTGATTTTTATGAACACAAAGAAGCACTACTATGTATCACACAGGAAGAATGCTTTCTTCCCTAGAATAGATTCACTATATATGTGTTTCCTTATGACTTTTTCATATATGTTTATAATTCATTTTGATTATACTCCTCTACCCTCCGTTCTCTCCCTCTCCCATTGAGCTTCTTTCTCTCTCCACTTCTCCTTCTATACTGGTTTCACTTCTTCCTTTTTAAAATGACCTCATGGGTTTCATTTAGATTATCTCCAGGAGCATGGATGAAGGATTGTTTCCTGGAGTGGTACCTGCATGACTGAAGAAAATGTCCCTCCTTTCTCCACAAACCATTGTGTAAAAACCCTCAGAGAGAGGTGGAGTCTTGTGGCCTCTCTCTGCCTGTTTTAGGATTCTTCATTTTTTTTTTTTGATTTTTAGGTTTCTTTTCCCTTCTTGGAATAAGAAACATTGTTAAATATCCTTCCTGATTAATGTAATTTTCTGTTTTTTCATGTTGATTTCTATTGACCGGTGCTTAGTTTTTCACTTGTGTTTGAGTGGGTGTTATATTGTGGATGTGAATTGTACATCGCTGAGACCAGATTTTGCATTTCTTTGAATAGAATCTAATTTATTTTCCGGTATGTGGTCAAGATGCACTTGCCTGTTAGAAGGTTTCATGGTTTGCTGTTAATTCTGTTACGTTTTTAATCTGTGTCTAATCTGCTACTGAGTTGATACATTTCTGAAGATCTTGTTCAAAACGTTACATACTGTGAGATCTCACTGTCTGGTGTGAACATAAACTATCTGCAGTGCTGTGTGCTTAAGAAATTGTCCCCACAACTCCTGTCTGGGGGAGTTTCTCTGATGTACTTTCCACAACTGCAGAGGCAAAAGGATCCTGCAGGATTCCAAAGCCATGCAGCAACTTCTGCTCCTGTATCCTTCAGAAACATACCTATACATCTGGCTATCTCTTTAAGTACCCTCAATTCAGCAAGACCTCTGGGTTTGTTGAGATTCTTGCTTCTTTGCCATTCTCGCCACTGCCTGGAAACTGCCCTGTGCTCAGCTGGTGCAATGAATCCATTCTCTTACTCATCACTGTCCTGTCCTGCTTTTTGTCCAATGTCTGAAAATTGTCATCTTGTGCATATATCTGATAGTGTATTTATTTTTGATAACTAGGTCAAACTGGCCCAAGTTGTTTCATCTTGAGTAATAAAATAGCTATTATTTTTAAGGATGATATGAAGTTTCTGAGAAAGTGTGTTGATTTTAGGAATGATCTCAAATTATTTCAGTCCTTTGAAGACTGCTTTAGAACTTCCCCAGTCACTCACTCACTGTCAGTTATGGAAAAGGGGAGTCAGGGTTTGCAACATAGTCATGAATATATATATTCCATATAATTCTTTTAACATTTTACTTTCTATCCTAGAAATTTTGGAATTATTTTATCAGTTTATATCAAGCTTAATATTGTTCTGTCTTCCCTTTTGGAGTTCTAGTGGCCATCATTATTTCTTACTTTAACGGGTACTGGGATTAATATAACTTTTGTTTTCGCAGCATTGTTTAAATGTTAGCTTTGTTGTGTATGTTTTAAATGACTGTTCTCTACATCCTTTGTAAGTCCATCTTTGATCAAGTATTGGTAACAATTAATTGGCTCCTTTGTTGAGGCAATATTCGATATACTTGCTTATGTACTGACAGTAAATAAAGACTCTGATGTTTTCTCTTTTTTCTTTGTGTTATATATTAATTCCTTTTTGAAAAATGTTGTTATTCTGGTGTGTTTTGGGGATGCTCATGTGAAGGTATAGGACAACTCTGTAGGCTCGAGTCTATTCTGTCAAAAGCATGCAATTGGGGCCATCAGGATTTGTGTGGTAAGCACCTTTACAGGCTGAGGCATTTTGTTGACTTTGTAATACAATACTTTTGACTATTATTTTATTTTGGTTATTTGTTATTTTGAGTTTTAAATAGTGGTTATTTTATTACAGGATTACACAGAAAGGAAAAGTAACATTTGCATACTGTATGACTAAAAATGAGTTTAAATAATGCCAACAAACTATACTTGTTTTCAAAAGGAAAAGTAAGAAAGGGCCTTTTCTTTTATCTTCCCCCTAATTTTTAATAAATTAGAAACAAGATTGTTTTACATGTCAATCTCAGTACCCTCTCCCACCCCTCCTCCCCTGCCCCCAACTAACATAACCCATACCCTTTCTGCTGCCCAGGGATAGTGAGGCCTTCCATGGGGGTGGTCTTCAGAGTCTGTCATATCCTTTGGGATAGGGCCTAGGCCCTCCCCTGTGTGTCTAGTTCCAGGGAGTATCTCTCTATGTGGAGTGGGCTCCCAAAGTCCATTCCTATGCTAGGGATAAGAACTGATCTACTACAAAAGGCCCCATAGATTTCCGAGGCCTCCTCACTGACACCCACGTTCATGGGATCTGATCAGTCCCATGCTGGGTTCCCAGCTATCAGTCTGGGGACCAAGAGCTCCTCCTTATTCATGTCAGATGTTTATGTGTGTTTCACCAGCCTGGTCTTGACCACTTTGCTCATACCTCCTTCTTCTCTGCAACTGGATTCCAGTTCAGTTCAGTGTTTAGCTGCGGGTATCTGCTTCTACTTCCATCAGCTGCTGGATGAAGGCTCTTGGATGACATATAAGTTAGTCATCAATCTTATTGTCAGGGGAGGGCATTTAAGGTAGCCTCTCCTCTATTGCTTAGATTGTTAGTTGGGGTCATCCTTGTAGATCTCTGGACATTTCCCTAGTGCCTAATTTCTCTTTAAACCTTTAGTGGCTCCCTCTATTATGGTATCTCTTATCTTGCTCTCCTCTATTCTTCCAACTCAACCTTCCTGCTCCCTCATGTCCTTCTCACACCTCCTCTTCTCCCCTTCTCATTCTCCTAGCTCCCTCCCCCTTCCCCCTATGCTCCCAACTTGCTCAGGAGATCTTGTCCTTTTCCCCTTCTCTGGGGGACCATGTATGTCTCTCTTAGTCCTCCTTGCTTCCTAGCTTCTCTGACAGTGTGGATTGTAGTCTGGGAATCCTTTACTCTATGTCTAAAATTCATATATGAGTGAGAAATACCATGTTTGACCTTACTCAGAATGGTTTCTTCTAGTTCTATCCATTTGCCTGTGAATTTCAAGATTTCATTTTCTTTTCTGCTAAGTAGTACTCCATTGTGTAAATTACCACATTTTCTCTATCCGTTCTTCAGTTGAGAGGAATCTAGGTTGCTTCCAGGTTCTCGCTATTACAAATAATGCTGTTATGAACATAGTTGAACAGATGTCCTTGTTGTATGAATGTGCTTTTTTTGGGTATATGCCTAAGAGTGGAATTGCTGGATCTTGTAGTAGACTCATTCCCATTTTCCTAAGGAATCTTCATACTGATTTCCAAAGTGGCTGCATGAGGAATGTTCCCCTTTCTCCACATCCTCTGCAGGTATTTTTGATTTTGGCCATTCTGACAGGAGTAAGATGGTATCTCAGAGTTGTTTTGATTTGCATTTCCCTGATGGATAAGGATGTTGAACATTTTCTTATGTGTCTTTCAGCCACTTTAGATTCCTCTATTGAGAATTGTCTATTTAGTTCTGTTCTCCACTTTTTAATTGGATTATTTAGTATTTTGGAAACTAGCTTCTTAAATTCTTTGTATATTTTGGAGATCAGATTTCTGTGTGATGTGGGGTTGGTGAATATCTTTTCCCAATCTGTATGCTGCTATTTTGTCTTGCTGACTGTGTGTCCTTTGCCTTACAGATGCTTCTCAGTTTCACAAGGCCCCATTTATTAATTGACAATCTCAGTGTCTGTCCTGAAAACAGCTTGGTATTGGCACAAAAATAGACAGGTAGACCAATGGAATTGAATTGAAAACCTGATATTAACCCACATATCTACAAACACCTAATTTTTGACAAAGAAGCTAAAGCTATATAATGGAATAAAGAAAGCATCTTCAACAATGGTGCTGGCATAACTAGATGCTGGCATGTAGAAGACTGCAGATAGATCCATGCCTATCACCATGAATAAAACTTAAGTCCAAATGGATCAAAGACCTCATCATAAATTCAGCCATACTGAACCTATTAGAACAGAAAGTGGGAGGTACCCTTGAAAGAACTGGTACAGGAGACCACTTCCAAAAAAGGGCCTTTTCAAGTTATCTCTGTGATACCCTTTCTTGAATTAGCCCTATTGTCTTGGATATTTAAAACATACATTTTCATTAAACTTAAGTAGTTTATTTAATATTGAACAGTACTTAAAAATCACAAATGTTAGATTTTACAACAAGAATTAATAATCACAAGTAGTCATTAAAATATTTCCATATTTAACAACTCTAAAAATATAGGATATAAAGTTTGTTTGAAAATAATTACCAAGGTTTCTTAAATAAAATGGCTTCTAAGATAGTATAAAACAAAACAATGCTAAACATTAGAAGTTTCATCCAAAAATGAGCTTATTAATTTATTTTTAAATGTAAACAAGTTATGATTCCTCTTATTCTTTTTTACTTAACACACAAATATATATATTACTTAACATATGTATATTTTTACTCATCAGTTATAATGTGATGATTTAGTAAGTATACACATTGTATAATGATAATAAATTAACATAATATAATGATAAGATAAGTTAACATATCTCTTCACTCATGAATTTAATGTTTCTAGTTGTGACTATGCCTAACATTTGCTCTTTCAATAATTTTGAAATATGTAATGGGCATTATCAACTCAATATTAGACAGATATTAAGTCTCAAATACCTCTCCTGTTCCCCTGAAATCTTGTACTCTCTGGTCACCAGGTCTCATCCCAGCTCATCTCTCGGTTCTACAGTTCCACTCTCAAACTTGTGTATATTTTCAGGTTGCATGCTTGCAGGAAAGCATGCAGTATTCCTCCATGTGTTACTGGCTTACTTTTACTTGGTTTACTGCCCTGCTGCCTTACCCATGCTGTTGGAAATGACAGAATTTTCTTTACCCCTTATGTGTGAGTTATTTCTCATTGTGTACCTATACTATCTTTTCTTTATACATTCATTCGTTTGGGGAACATTTGGATTGCTTCTGTGTCTTGGAATCTATGAATAATGCTGCCATCCACATCCAAGAGAGAACAAAAAGCTTTCTAACTTACTGATCTCATTTTCTTTGGGCATATGCCCAGAATTGGTACTAGCAAATTGTATGATTATTTGTTACTTTTATGAGCAATCTTCATACTATTTTGCATAATGATTATACTAATTTACATTCTCACCCATAGACTATAAAATTTATATTTAAATTATGCTAACACTTACATCTTTTGGTAAAAGTCATCTTAACATGGTTAGGGTAATATCTCATTGATTCCTTTTTTGTAGTTTTAGTTTTTATTTTTATTCTTTTCAGCTCAGGAGATTATACTCAGTACATTGTAAATGCTAGGCTAGTGCTCTGTCACCATGAATTATATCCTTGGTCCTATGTAGTCAATGGTGACATCAAGCACCTTTTAAGATAGGTGTTGACCATTTGGATGTCTTATTTTGGGAAAATGAATGCTGAGATCTTTTGCTCATTTTAAAACATTTTGTTTTGTTTTCTTCCTAGATTTTGCACTGCTTGAATTCCTTACATATTTTTGACATCATCCCTTTCTCAATTTTATGGTTACCATTTGTTTTTGTTCTCAATGCAAGAGTTAATTCTCTGTGTGACTCATAAACCTTATTTTGGAAAGCTATTTTCCCCTCTCTTTTGTTCCTCAACTCAGATGATGGGGAATGTCCTTGTGTATGCTATGAATATATGTTTTTCTTATTGGTTGGTGAATAAATGCTGACTGGCCAGTAGTCAGGCAGGAAGTATAGGCAGGGATACCAGACTAAGAATGCCGAGAAGAGGAACACAGAGAAGAAACTTTAAGGGAGACACCATGTAGCTGCCAAATGAGTAACATACCCAATAAGCCACAGCCTTGTGTCAGTACATAGTTTAATAGAAATGGGTTAATAATTAAGAGAGAACTAGACAATCAGACAACAAGTTTATAATTAATATAAGCCTCTATATGTTTATTTGGGACTAAAGATCTGTGGGACCAGGTGAGACAGAAACTCCATCTACACTGATGAAGTCTTTTTTTCCTTTTAAAAATTTAAATTAGAAACAAGATTGTTTTACATGTCAATCCCAGTTCCTTCTCCCTCCCCTCCTTCCCTGCTCTCCACCAAACCCTTATTCCATCCTCTTTCTGCTCCCCAGGGAGGGTGATGCCTTCCATGAGGGATCTTCAAAGTCTGTCATCATTTGGAGCAGGGCCTAGGCCCTCCCCAGTGTGTCTAGGCTGAGAGAGTATCCCTCAATGTGGAATGGGATCCCAAAGTCCATTCATCTACTAGGGATAAATACTGATCCACTGCCAGAGGCCCCATAGATTGCCCAAGCCTCCTAACTGACACCCACATTCAGGAGGGCTGGATCAATCCTGTGCTGGTTTCCCAGCTATCAGTCTGGGGTCTATGAGCTCCCACTTGTTTAGGTCAGCTGTTTCTTTGGGTTTTTCCAGTCTGGTCTTGACCCCTTTGTTCATCACTCCTCTCTCTCTGCAACTAAATTCCAGAGTGTTTAGCTTTGGGTCTCTGCTTCTGTTTCCATCAGCTACTGGATGAAGGCTCTAGGATGGCATATAAGGTAGTCATCAATCTCATTATAGGGGAAAGGCATTTAAGGTAGCCTCTCGACTATTGCTTAGATTGTTAGTGGGGATCATCCTTGTAGATCTCTGGACATTTCTCTAGTGCCAGATTTCTTTTTAAACCTACAATGGCTACCTCTGTTATGGTATCTCTTTTCTTGCTCTCCTCTATTCTTCCTGTGACTCATACTTCCTGCTCCCTCATGTCCTCCACTCCCCTCCTCTTCTTTCTTCCCTTCTCTTTCTCCTAACTCCCTCTTCCTTCCTGCCATGCTCCCAATTTGTTCAGAAGATCTTTTCCCTTTCCCCTTCTCTGGGGGGCCATGTATGTCTCTCTTAGGGTCCTCCTTGTTTCCTAGCTTCTATTGTGTGGATTGTAGTCTGGTAATCCTTTGCTGTATGTTTAAAATCCATATATGAGTGAGTACATACCATATTTGTCTTTTTGTGACTGAGTTACCTCACTCAGGATGGTTTCTTCTAGTTCCATCCATTTGCCTATGAATTTCAAGAATCCATTGTTTTTTTGTTTTGTTTTCTGCTGAGTAGTACTCCATTGTGTAAAGGTACCACATTTTCTTTATCCATTCTTCAGTTGAGGGGCATATAGGTTGCTTCCAGGTTGTGGCTATTACAAATAATGCTGCTATGAACATAGTTGAACACATGCAACCTTTCTTATTCCGATTATGGTTCCTGTGTTGGGGGAAAGTTGCTATATCCTAAAAAATAATTGTCCAAGCCAATGCAATAGAGTTTTTCAATATTATTTTTCCAGAGATTCCATGCTTTAGACTTATGTCAATTTAGAGTATTTTTTTACACAGTAAGATATGGTTAAACTTTATTCTTGCATGTCTATATATTTAGTGTTCCCTACACCATTTATTTAAGAGACTGCCTTTCCTCCAGTTTGTGTTATTGACAGCTTTAAAAATAATCAAATGATCACAAACACATGAGTTTATCTTGGGCCTTTCTATTCTGTTCCAAAGATTAATGTAATTTTCTTGAAATATCATACTACTTTGATTGTTGTAACTTCCTGGCATGTTATGTAATCTGAGAATATGATGCCTCCAGCTTTGCTTTTATTGTTCAAAATCCTTTGGCTACTCAAAGCCTTTTGTGACCACAGATTAGGACTTATTTCTATTTCAATGAAAAATGTCTTTAGAATTTTGATTGGGGTAACATTAGATCTGCAGACTGCTTTATGTAAGTGTGGATATTTTAAACATATTATTTCATGAATATAAAATATCTTTACATTTATTTAAATGTTCTTCATTCTCTTTTATTTATGCTTTGAAGCTTTCAATGTATATATTTCTCACTTCCTTGGTTAAATTTATTCTATGCTGTTGTAAATAGAATTGCTTTCTTCATTTATTTTTTGTGTAATCATTATTAGGATATGGAAATGCTACTGACTTTAGAACAAACATTGACTCTATAATCTGTAATGTTATAGGTTTATTTGTGAAACATTTCATGTCATGTATGTTATGCATTTAGGGGCAATTTTACCTCTTGAGAATTACATGCCTGTTACTTCTTTCATTTCCTATTTCTAGTACTATCTTAAGGACTTCTAGTATTATGTTGACTACAAGTAAGAAAGTAGGAAGCAGGAAAATTATACCTCTCATCATCGAGTGTGATGTGAGTTGTAATTTCTTTGCATATGTGTGTATGTGGCACATGTGTATCATATATATATATATATATATATATATATATATATATATATAATGATGCAGGATCTGATCTCTCACTGAACCCAGAGCTCACCATTTTGGCTATGCCTAGACAGCTTGCTCTCTTCTCAGGAACCTCGGTTACAAGTGTATGACCATGCACACTTGGCATTTATATAGGTTCTGAGGACTTGAACTTGACTCACTACACATAAGGCAAACACTTGAGCTGCTGAGCCATCTCCTCAGCCATTACTTGTAATTCTGTTATACATAACAGTTACTTCCTTGCTGTACATCCCTGCCGTAATTAGTTGAGAATGATGTGTTTTGTCTTGAAAGGCTGTTGATTTTTGTCAAGTGGCTTTTCTTTATCTACTTCAGATTCTTCTTTAATGTTCACACTTCAAAGCATCTTAAGAACTTCAAGGGCAAAAACAAAATACAGCTTTTGATATTAAAATTACAAAGGAGATGTCTTTGTTAAATTTATACACAAAACATTCTGGAGAGGAATCTCTAGTAAGAATACTATTCCCCACCCCTCCATAGAATGAAAATAAATATTTATTCCTTGATGTCACTATTAGCTGTGAAAAGATAGTTGACATTCCTAGGAATTTCCCAGCAGGATTCAGGCTTTAGTTTTAAAAAGTAAACCCTGAAACCCATTTTTTTTTTTTAAGAAAAGTTTATATCAACTGACAACTATACTCACTTTCCTAACTAAAGTGACATTTTGGAGTCACTAGTGATAAAGCATTTTTATATGACTGCTTTCTCTGTCTCTTTCTATCTCTGTCTCTCTTTATCTCTTGGGATTTATACTCAAGTCTTCCTCTCTGTGTATGTTTGTGAAAGGAGTAAATACCTGCTTTTGCATCTGATTAGTTTTAAAATAGTAAATTGGAGCTTCATTTGCATGAATTATCAAAGTTAATAGTTGGCTGCTTACTTCTGTGTGACTTCACAAAAGCAATTTAATTAATAATAAAATTATAACCAAGTATAACAATGGGAATGCTGATTTGCAAATAATCTTAAGAAATTAATTATATTGAAATCATGATTTTAAATATTGTTTCTTGTTAAAATTTTTTCCATTATAGTTTTAAAGAGAATTCTGGCACTAGGGAATTGTCCAGAGTTCTACAAGGTGGACCCCAACTAACAATCTAAGCAATAGTCGAGAGGCTACCTTACAAGCCCTTCTCTGATAATGAGATTGATGACTACCTTATATGCCATCCTAGTGCCTTCATCCAGTAACTGATGGAAGCAGATGCAGACACCCACAGTTAAACACTGAGCTGAACTCTGGAATCCAGTAGCAGAGACAAAGGAGTGATGAGCAAAGGGGTCAAGACCAGGTTAGAGAAACCCACGGAAACAGCTGACCTGAACAAGGGGTTGCTCATGTACCCCAGACTGATAGCTGGGAAACCAGCATAGGACTATTCCAGACCTGCTGAAGGAGGAAGTCAGTTTGGAGGTCTGGACAATCTATGGGACCACTGGTAGTGGATCAGTATTTACTCCTACTACTCAAATGAACTTTGTGAGCCCTCTCCTCATAGAGGGATACTCTCACAGCCTAGACACACTGGAGAGGGTCTAGGCCCTGCTCCAAATGATATGACAGACTTTGAAGATTCCCCCAAGGAAGGCCTCACCCTCCCTGGGGAGCAGAAAGGGGTTGGAAAGGAGGGTTGGTCGGGGGCAGGGGAGGAGGGGAGAGAGAGAGAGAACTGAGATTGACTAGCAAAAGAAGCTTATTTCTAGTTTAAATAAAAAATGACAGGAAAAACATTTTTTTTTCTGTGTGATTAGAGCAATTTCATAACCTATATGACCAAAAGAATATGTATTTTATAATTTCTCAGTCATTTGTTTACCTTCTTTTTTTAACTTTAAAAAGAAGCAGAGAAAAATTTAAATTCATTTACACTGCAAACACAGCTGGAATTGGAGAATACCAACACGCATAAAACAGACACTGAAGCTTGAGTAGACCTTAATGACAGAAACAATTACCTCTGTAGTCAACATAAATCATCGATGAAGGCTTAAGGGAGAGCTTTGATCCTGATTGTAAAGAAACATCCAGGATAAAGATTATAGAATTATAAGCTTCTGAGGCCCCTTTCTGGTTCATCCCTTTGCACCATGTCAAGTTGAGAGACTGAAATACAAGCATCAATTAAAGTATTCTGTTGGCAAAGATCAAATCCTTGTTCAAGTGTGGACTCTATTGTACAAATCTTCTGTAACCTTAATCACCAATATTTTTGATTTCACATTTGGCTGTCTTTATATTGTCCTTCTGTGGGTGGAAACGAATCACTTTGATGAAAAATCCTGCCATCAATCTGTCTTTATGTTACCCTCTCATGTTATTCATTGAACTTTTTGTTTCTTCAGGCAACTTGCTGCCCTTGCTGGACAATAGTTTCTGTTTTCATTTCACAGGCAGACAAATGTCAACATATCTATCACCACCATCTCTTAAGAAGTCTCTACATCTGTTATTAGTTTTCAATATATCTGAAAGAGTTAAGGAAGATTTCTGCATGTCATAGTGAATTTGTTGAATTAACGCATGACATTTGATATTATAACAGTGTGCTTTTTAAAGAACCAAACGGAAGTTCACTGAAAGCTTGCTTTCCCTACCAAATTGGTTGTTATTCACCTGTGACAGCTGGAAACCATGGTAGACCCAGATGCCCAGCAGAGAGCCCCGAGAGCAGCCAACTCCAAGTCCTATAGATGAACAATTGTCGGGTGTTCTTGATTTCTTAGCTTTAATTCTAATTTAATTCTTAGTGTTAATTCTAACATCCCCCATTATCTTTTAGTTGATTGCATTAGATTCTTTTTTTGTGTGTGACTGACTTACCAAAATCCATGTGAATAGCTTTATTGTTCTCCTAGGTGAAGTGTAGTCTTTGAATCATTGACTCTAGAACTGCACACTACTGTTTTCTTGTGAGTCGTGTTTAACGAGATTTACTAGGAGGGTTGAAGCTTCCTTTGTGCTTGATCATCTTGTGCCTTTTGATGTGTTGATCTTCCCAGCAGTTATCTTCCTGTATCCTTTACAAATTCTTCTGTGGGTAAGTGTCTTTAACGGCTAACACAACAGCTTTTTAACCACTAAATAAAATTGTCTTTATCTTTGCTGGCTATAAATGATTGGCATTCTTACTTCTGAAGACTGGTAGTTTTCTCCATTTGGGGAAATCCTAAGCCCCAACTTCTTATTCACGCTGTCTGTGTCAATTCCTCCCATCTTCTTCTAGATGGCAGGACAAATAACTTCCTGTGGACTTTTATGTCTTTGTATTTTATTCCATGTTTTCCCCATTTGGCTGCTGATACCTGGAATCCCGAACAGTTTCTCCTGACTACTGTCAGTTTACTTTCTGTGTCTTCAACCATCCATTATGTTATGAATTATTCCCATTAAAGTCTTAATTTTGCTGTAGATTTTCCAGTTTTGCAGTTTTAGTTTTTCTCTTTAGGCTATCTGCTATCACTTTTTATATTGTATGTATGCTACTGCAATTGTGCTACTTGTTTTTCTTCTGCTTGAAGATATTTTCACTGGGTCTGTCAAAGCCTGTAGCTGTTTTGTTTGCTATTATCACTCCTGGTTCATAGGCAGGATATCTTTTCTTTTCATGTGCCTTCAGGTGCTAGACATTATGTTTGAAAAGTAATTCTGGGAAAATTTGAGGTCTAGGGTGACATTCTTTCCCTCTAAAGAGGGCTACTAAGAACCTAGGGTGTCCTTACTCTAAGTTCATATTCAATTGTGTTCAAGACTGAGATTAAGGGGAAAAGTAAAACTCCAGACAAGGTAAAGTTGACTTGTTTGGGGTTTACTACTCTGAGTGCATAGCCTTTTGGAGTCCCAATTCCAAAAGGCCAGGGCCCATGCTCTGACTTTCCCACTTAGCTCCTAGAGGTTGTCAAGAGCATCTTTGAGTTCACTGGCAGATCTTCAGTGTTCTCATGGTGCTCCTTTCCCAAGCTTTGAGCTCTGCTTTGTAATTCTTCAGTATTCCTCTTTAATTTTCTTTGTTTTTGTTTTTGTTTTTGTTTTGAGACAGGGTTTCTCTGTGTAACAGTTCTGTCTGTCCTGGAACTTGCTCTGTAGATCAGGCTGGCCTTGAACTCATGGAGATCTGCTTGACTCTACCTCCCAAGTGCTGGGATTAAAGGTGTGTGCCACCATTGCCCAGCTTCCTCTTTGATTTTTTAAAGTAGACCTTTCTCAGTAGTTTTCATTTTAAAATTAGTGTGTTTTTACTTTTGGAAATTAAAATATAATTATGGTATTTTTACTCTTTCTCTTTCTCCTTCCAACCCTCCCCCCAACTCCCTGTTCTCTCTCAAATTCATGGCCTCTTTTTCTATAATTGTTGTTACACACACACACACACACACACACACACACACAAAGATGAAGTTGTCTTGCAGAGACCTTGTAATAGTGGACACACCCCCTTGGGTGTTGCCTCAGGCAGACAGAAGTGAAAAAAAAGTAGGCTTGAGGAGTGGTTTTCCTTTGCTCCTTCTTTCTGGTGGGTCGGCGGATCCCATAGGAAGGACTGAGAAGTGCTCCCTCGGTCTTTGTATTTTTCTGTGTAATTGTTCCCCAATAAACACCCATTTATCATTTATCTTGGGTTAGTAAAATAATTACATCCTTGCCTTCACAGTGTGTGTGTGTGTGTGTGTGTGTGTGTGTGTGTGTGTGTGAGAGAGAGAGAGAGAGAGAGAGAGAGAGAGAGAGAGAGAGGTATAACTACAACCTGCTTAGTCCATATAAGGTTATTTGTGTGTATGCAAAAGTAGACTCTTTAGCGAGCTTTTGTGTATTGCTTCCCAGAGAACAGTTTGATTGGTTTGAATTATGTAGTCTTTCATTTTCTAAAACAGACATCTCCTGGTGCCTTCTATTCCATTTTTTACCTTCCTTCCTGCTGCCCTTCTCTTCTTTCCTATATGCATCCTTGTTAGATTTTCTGTTTTGCATAATACTTGGAAGATAAACTTTTAGATTCTTGCATTTCATTATTTTATTTACTTTCTTGAGTAGTGTTTTTATTATATACAGACATCTTGATTCAATGCCCTTTTGTAATTCAATTCCAAAGGCAGGGTATGTGTATGTGTGTGCCTGCGAGCGGGTGCACATGCATGGTATTTTGTATGTGTGGTTTGTTGTATTAGTGTTAGAGTGAGTGTTTGCACATGTATGAATATGTGTAGAGACCAGACGTTGATGTCTAGTGTATTTCCTTGGTTACTCTCCACCTTTATGTTTTGGACAGGGTTTCTCACTTACCATGAAGCTAGGGAGCTTCAGGGGTCAATCTGCCCTACCCAGTACTGGGGTAACAGGTGTGCCTTACCACACCCAGTGCTGGAGTTACAGGTGTGCATCACCACACTCCTATTTAACATGGGAGAGAGAGACCCAAACCAGATGTTCATTCTTGTGTGACAGGCAGTTTAACTATTTAGTCATCCTTATTTTTCTAATTTTCTATTGCTGGTGACAAGGTTGACATTTCTGCATTTTTGGTTCCCAACAACTTGAACACCAGGTAAAGTCCACTTAATATAAATCCATTTAAAATAGACTGTCCTGAGTTACTGCCCTGTGATAGAATAACAAATGATAGCATTATCTGCCATCTTCCAAGTTTATAGCTTACATTTCAGCCCTAGTATGAGAATAGCAATTTCTTAAAACATATTTCAAGATTTTCTCCAGGGCTTATAATTCGTCTTTTTAATTTTAAAGGATTTTCATTTGAAGGTCTTTATGGTTTTGGCTTTTGTCATTGCTGTTTTTGGTAAGTTTTCTGATTGATTTTTCTTCAACCATCTTAATAACCTTAACATATCTAGTCCTTATTTTACCTATTCTGTTGGTGACTCACAAATCCAAAAATAACCTTTTATCAACTCTGTGAACCTAGCATGTTTTCCAAGTTTGAAATTCTACTTCAAAGCAAATGTGTTCATATTTATCAAAATATGGATGATCATTAATTAATTTTATCAATTTTCAGTCAGCATTAATTAATTCTATCAATGGTCAGTCCATTAATGGACATTATGAACAATCATGATTAAACATCAGATAATGGGTCAAACATGAAGGATCTCATGTAACTTGCTTCCACAGCCTCTTCCTGGATGCTCCCATGATATTCTCTTCAACTTCATTGTGCTATGAAATTGCATGGAGCTACTTCTGGGTATTGGTCTTTGTGATTTATTTTGGTCAGCACCCATCTACTCCAGTTTCAAGCCAGGCATCCTCAGCATATGGGCATTAGTTTCTTCATTCTTGTTTTATCTTACATATCTCATTGACTTGCCTTCTGTCTTAGGTAGGGCGATCAAACAACATGACCAAAAGCAATTTTGGGAGAAAATGTTTTATTTGACTTATACTTCCACATCATAGTCTATCATTAAAGAAAATCAGGACAGGAAACTGGAGGCAGTAGCTGATGCACAGGCCATAGAGGGGTGATGCTTACTGGCTTGCTTCTCATGGCTTGCTCAGCCTGACATTTTATAGAACCCAGGACCACCAGTCCAGGAGTGGTACAACATGCAGTGAGTTGGGACATTCTATACTCATCATCAATCAAGAAAATGTCCCACAGGCTTACCCACAGGTCAACCTGGTGGGGACATTTTCTTAATCAAGGTTTCCTCTTTCAAAATGACTCTAGCTTACATCAAGTTGACATTAAAAACTAGCCTGCACAGTGCTAATTAGTAAGCTGATTAAATCTTTATTGGTGGCGTGGCATTTAGAGCCAGATATTTAGAAAGTAACATGAGACCTATATGAGGGCTTATTAAAGGAGCAGCAGAATTTTAACCCTGTAGATAACGTGTTTCTTTCAAGGCGCCATCATTTGAAGCTAATTGGAAGGGTGGATGTGTTCAATTTTACAACTGAGTTCTTTCTCATAACAGGGGCCCCCAAAGAACATATCCCTGGACAAGATGTTGTGTATCTGTGTCCTCTGAATTGAAACATTCCTTCCTACAAAGGAGGCTTATGAGTGTTAGGAAGCAAAGACAAAATTTACAGGCTGGGAAAGCTCCTGAAACTTCCAAGATTCACAAGGCTGCCTCCCCGAAGTTGTATAAGGCAAAGCAATTTCTAGGGGGAAAATTCCTGCAAGTTTTGCAGGGAGCTCTAGGAATGCAACGTTCATTGATCATCACTCATGCTGTGTGGTCTTTACACTGAGACGACTGTCTTTGAACTGCTTATGCTCTGAACTCATCCTGATAAACCTATTGGCTCACTAAGCTGATCTTGGCTGGAATCCTTCCTTTGGTGTCTTCTAAATGCCCTGTCTCTAATGAGTAAATGTTTATTCACGTGCCCTCGGGAAAAATTACGCTACACAGGAAATGGTTCACATTTACTTTTCAGTGTGACAGTTCATCAACATTCAAATATGTGACATGAAGAAGCTTTTGTTAAAATGTAAAACTTACCTCAATTTAAAATTGAGATCAGGGTCCTATCTTCATCGAACCTTAATTTCTTTCTCATTCTAGCTTCAGCTTTCAGCACATGAAATTGGGTGGGAGCCGGTGGAGCAGGGGTGGTAAGCATTCAGTTAACAGCACCAGGGAAAATTGCCTCAGCCCAGCACCTACAGAATCTGCAGCTGTGGACTCACAAAAGTGCCTCCAAGGAGGAGGTAGCGACATAAGAAAAGGGACCAGGTGCTAAGGGTTTGCATCCCAGATTTTCTTAAGTAACTTTCTACAAGACACTTACATTCTTGGCCAGATTTTGAAAAATGGTAGTGTTTAAAATTTGAGATATCACTTCCCAACCTTTTCTTACAACTTTGAATCTTGTCAAAACTTTTTGAGAAACACTGAGCTGAGGACTTCTATATTAGAGTTGTAACACTTAATTATTTTTTATTGATCGTCTCATAACAAGTTTCTTAAAATTGCATAAATTATGTACTTTATGTTTGTGGAAACTGGGTTCTATGAGCCTTCAAGAACATGATGCAGTCTTAATTTTTAATTAAAACAAGGCAGTGACTCTGTATTACTCACATAAAATGCTAGAGAAGATTTTCGTCTACTCCAAGAGGTTTGCAGGGTGGCTATGTGTTGTGGGCCTGAGACGGGTAGGTGCTGGGGTAGAGAGGCAGGGCAAGTGAGGCCAGCCCCAGTGCAAGGGAACAGGACACATAAAGTTTGCTGTGATTTGTAAATGCCCCTCAGTCTGGGAAGTCAGGAATGGCAGAAACATTTAGCATATACAATCAGAAGGCCCTAAAAGTTCCAGTCTTCCCTTATGTTATGGGCCAACAAGATCAATGGTATAAATCTTAAGGGACAGAGTTGTATTTTCTTGGGGGGTCTACTAAAACCCCCAACCCCCAAAAGGTAAGACAAAAGGATAATGAGTCACAATACATTTCTAGGGGGCAGTGTCAGAACAAGAAGAAAAATCTATTTCCTTAATATTAGAGAAAGGTTGCCTAGAGGCAGCCAGTTTTTGTTAGTAAAATATTCATTCTCCTGAGCATCCTTGTTCATGTTTCTGGAACAACATTAAATGAAGGCATCTTTGATTTGGATAAGGCCTCACAGGTAAGAACAAGACAGTTTTCTGCCAAGCATCCTTGCATTCCAAGGTGGATGCCAAGGATGCACTCATCATCCAGGGACATGAAAGACCAAGACGGAAGATAAGGGAGGAGCACGCTGGGGTTCTGAGTTCTCTCACAACTCCTCTCCAGGAGTGGGACAGCTATGTGCTTCCAATTCACCTCAGAATTGGTGGAGCCTGATCTTGACCTACAGAAGTGAGGAATCCTCAGACCTGTAAGGCTTTGCAGGCAAGAAACCATTTGGCTGTGTGAGGGAAAAATACTGCATTTGTTCTACTGGCAAAGGTGATAAAGTGTTCTCTGGGGACCAAGGAAAAGAGAAAGACACCTAAGCATCCTTCACAGGGGTTTCAGGTAGTGAAGTAAGGATATTGATAAAATCTCAAGAAAATCGTCTGTGTGGGTGTGTGGTCAGTGTGCTCAGCTGAAGCTGGGATTTGGCAGGACTGCAGGCTTTAGCTGTGCTCTGGGTGTCCAGTGGGTAAGAAACTCATAGTGGGATCTTGTGAATGTAAACATACACCAAAATTCAGAGAGCAGTCTAAGTCCTTTTTCTTCCAGGAGTCAGAAAACATGGAGTGGGAAGGAAAGAGCAGAGGTGCAAGGCAGGGATCATGCTTGAACTAAGAGACATTTTAACTATAAAGGGGATGGAGAGCTTCACTATTACATAGCACCACACTGTTCATTTACTAAAAGAGCATCTTCATTTAGTATTTGAGAATAGTCTGCAGGATATTGCAGGGTCCTCCTGAGAGTCTATCATTGGACAGAAGCAGACTAGCCACAATGGCGAATTTAATGTGTGTTTGTTTATGAGTGTGTGTGTGTGTGTGTGTGTGTGTGTGTGCGCGCGCGTGTTTGTGTGTGTGTATGTGTGTGTGTGTGTGTGTGTGTGTGTGCCTAATGAAGGTACAAAAGTTAATAACTGTAGAAAATACTTTGCTTGTTTGTATCCTATCATACTTAAACAGCTCGTAATACTCTGGATACAACTTCATCAAAACCCCTCAAAGTACCTGGTAACTAATTCCTGGTGAGTTGTGTGGAGCCTTGCTTGTCATGTTCCCTTAATTCCATGTCTGGCATGTAATGAGTGCTTAACAGATGTCTGTTGGAGAATGCCTTCTCGGGTGTAGTGCTACTGAAGACCTTATTGCTTTCGAAGACCTGTGTGTTCTGATGATAAACCTGGGTTCAAATCATTCAAATCATCCCAGTCCCTTCATTTGTCAGCTCTGTGATCTTAGGCAACTGTGGAATGTCCAGTACCTCTCAGACCTGTCTCTACCATGGGCATAACAGTAGCTCCACCTCCCTGAGTGTTGGAGAAGAATATGGGAATATATATATATATATATATATATATATATATATATATATTTATTTATTTATTTATTTCAGTGCTCAATTTGTAGTGGCTGCAACTGCCATAGCTGTAAACTCTTGTTATATTTAATTCTGTCTCTTTTTTTGTTTGTTTTTTTTTCGAGACAGGGTTTCTCTGTGTAGCTTTGAAGCCTATCCTGGCACTCGCTCTGGAGACCAGGCTGACCTCGGACTCACAGAGATCCACCTGCCTCTGCCTCCTGAGTGCTGGGATTAAAGGCATGCGTCACCAATGCCCGGCTAATTCTGTCTCTTAAAAAGAGCTTATCCCACAGAAATATTGTCCATTAAATTTTATGGGGGACAATTAAAATAGCTCTCCTTCCTGTCCACCTTTTCCCCCCTTCCCATCTAGACGAGGAAACCAGAGCTTTTCACTGGGCATTCCCAGGGAAAATACAGCATGCCACATGGGACTCTTGGGGAGTCCCAGCATCAGCTATGAGACTGAGGAGAGAGGTCAACTGTGGAAAAGCCCTTTTATTGTGGTTTCTGTGGCACTGAGGGGGTGAAGCAGAGCAAGGTTTAGGATTAATTGGTTGGAATGGTGTCAGTGGAGGTGAGGTTTAGGAGCTGACCCGAGCTGTCTGGTTGGTGGTCCTGGGGCAATTAGGGTTGGTGGAAAGTGCTTTGGAATTGTGTACTTAATCAGCTTTTCAAATGACAGGCCTCTAGCCAGCACCTAAAAACTGATTCGAGGCAGTATTTTAAGAACTCTGTTATGACACCCAGAGGAAGAAAGCGCCAGTGTCTGTAGTTAAAACCAACTTCTGCAAGTATGGAGCAGCCCAATGCTGTTATCTTTAACTGTATTTCAATGTGTTAACATTTATGGCTAAGAAAAGAATAAAAGGCCTGTCGTTACTTTAATTTCACTTAGCAAAGCACATTTGGCAAATGTTTCAGAATAGCTTATGAATGAATCCTGATGTTCCTAATAGTTGTAAATATGTTGAGTTGGGTTTTTTGTTTGTTCCCCTAATACCACTGCTTTTAAGTGGTCCATGAACTGGCTGTGCTAAATATATATTACCAGAGACCAACAGGAAGAAAGAATGACATGATGTTTTGTTTTTATTTGTTTCTTTAGATTTTAGATGTTTGGGTTTTTGAGGGGGTGGGGTGGGGAGACAAAAGGAGATAGAAATGAGTAAAAAGTTCAATACATGGTGTAGAACTGTAGTAGTTACTCTTTAGAGTAGGAAACACAGACTTCTTGGTTATTATTTCCAAATAGAGTTCTCAGATGTGTCTTCCTAGTCCTAAAAAAAAAATACCCAAATTAACACTCCAAATCCAAGTTATTAGATTTCTACTGTAAAGAGTTCTTTCAATAGACTTTGCTTTACTCCAAAAGATTATTTGCAAATCTGACAAATGTTCATATCACTGGCACCAACTTATTTTTAATTCAACTGCCCATAGTTGGGAATAAAGCTAAATTCTTGTTTTTGAACATACAACTATATAAATACTCATTGTTATAATCAATGAAAAGACATGGCCTATAGTTCTTTATACACATTGTGGTAGAAAGGAGATTTTTAAAATGATGTGTATATTTCCTGTTATCAGATATATATGCCAACCTCATTGACCTAAAAAAAGTATTTCATTTCAAAACTTGAGATCACCAATTAAATATGCAACTTGAAAATAACATAAAATTAATATAGGTACAAATACACAAATCCCTTTGAAACTTATTCTTGCAAATATACAAACTGAATGAGAACTTACAATGAGCTGTAGGAGGAACTTCATAGAGACCAAATATTAAGGTTCGAGCCATCAAGGAATCACAGACAGAGTTCTCTTCTAGTTTTTACCAACCATGTTCCTGAGTAAATCACCTGTTCTATAGTTCAGCATGCTCATTGGATGCAAAAAGGATGGGGATATTAAATTCAAAGCATCTAATATTATTGTGTACAATTACCATGATTTCTTTGTCAGAATTATTTCTTGTTTTGGAAAAATATGTAACTATAAAACATGGATTTCATTATACAACACAAAATTGTAGCTTTGCATTACAGTGACTGCCTGCTTGGATTAGCTTTATGGGAGGGGATAACAGCTGTAGCTCAGTGGCAGAGTGCTTTTCTAGCATGTGGAGGGCCTTGTGCTTGATCATCAACACTTCAAAAGAAAGGGAGATAACAAACTTTAAATATTTAAAGTAAACAATTAGAAGGTTTGGATATTTGTACATCTATCTGTGGATAGTCTCCAAAATTAGCATATAGACATTGGCATGCCTTTAAAACTTCCCTTACGCTTTTTGTATAATCTTCTCTTTTCTCTTCTTGCCTTCCTCCCTCCCATGTCTAGCTAGTATTGTCCTCCCTTCTTTACTATAGTTATATTTAATTTCACGGAGATGTGACCATAAGCACTAGTCATTTTTGGTGCAGAAGAATAGATAACTTAGCTGCCACCTGTAGAACTCTTTTTTGATTCATTTGAGCTACTTTATGTAGAAACAGTTTCGTCTTTATTATTGTTGAGTATCACTCCATTGCATGGATACACATACTTGTTTATCCATACACCAGCATAAACATTTTCATGCTTCAGGTTTTTAATCTATAAAAAGTAAAGCTTCCAAGGATAATCTGGTACACTTTTGTATGGACATGTGGTTTCTCCGAGGTAAATACTACAAAAGGAATGGCTGGCTCTGTTGTGTGTTTAACTTTTAAGAAAACACATAATTGTTTGTCCTGAATGGTTGTGCCATTTTACACCTCCAAGAGAAGTATGTGAGGGCTCCAGTTCTAATATGTTATTGCCACTGAAGGTGTAGGTGTGAGCTTTCTTTTTATATGTTAGTACATCCTTGTGGATGTGAAGTGGTATTTCGTTGTGATTTTAATCATTCCTAAAGACATAATATTAATAATCTTCAAGTACTTATTTGGCCTTTGTTCATCTACTCCATTAAGATTAAGATGTTCAGATAATCCTCCTGCTCACTTAAAAATTAGTTTGTAGAGTTTAATTGCAATCTGAGGGCTCTTAGAAACATATAGTGTGTATATTCTTACATTTAAAATCTTCTAAGTGGGATGCTAGCAGTGTGCACTCTAGGGCTAATAATTTTTGGGTACAGAGGCAAGAGGATTTTGTGTTCTCCACTAAAGCCTGGAGAATCATGAGGCTTCTGGGTATGGCTGCTAAAAATGGCACTTTTCCAGGCTCTGTGGGAAACTCAGGTCCTCCAATGTTGTGATACTGCTCTTTCCTTGGATTAGTAAGAGATATGGCAGAAATGAAAATATTCTAAAGAGTCACTTGTGTCTCTCAATCCAACTAGTAGGCTATTGAAACAATGGACATTAAAGAAGTGGGAATTTCCCCAGGAATCTCAAGCAGGGAGAAAATGTGTAAGCCAAAGGCAGAACTTGTCTCCTGGAAAGAGATGTAAAGCAACTCTGTTGCCGGATATCCTGCCTGGTTCTGCAGCTGCCTTGTCCCAAATGAACACCCAGATACTTACATTAATTTTAATACTGTTGGCCGGTAACTAGGGCTTCTATTGGCTAGCTCGGTCTTAATTATTAACCCATAACTACTAATCTGTGTATTTCCACATGGTCTTGGCTTACCAAAGAATGCCAGTCTTGCAACGTCTTTTCTTGCTACATAATGACTGTTCTGGAGGGTTCTCTTGCCTACCTTTCCCAGACTTCTCCTCCTCTCCTAGTCCCACCTATCTTATTGCCTCATTGGCCATTGGCTCAACAGTGTTTTATTCGTCAACCAATAAGAGAAACATATACAAAAGGACATCCCCCATCCCAACTCTAGCAACTTATCAGAGCCCTTTACAACATGGGATTGAGACCCATGCAATAAAGGGTCAGTGGAGGGTGGGACTGTGTAGATGTGCATATCCTCCACCCCCTATTTAAACTTTGATCTCATTTCAGGTTCCCAAAGATAGACTTGAGGGGCTTGCTGGACCTCCTTGTCCCACTTTCCAGTGTGGCCATATTGAATAAATTTCTTTTTTCTGCATTTTGCTGTTAAATTGGCTCTTTTTTATTGACTTTTTGAGGATGGGTGATAAGACCTGACTTGGGGCACATATTGTGACCTAAAAGCCTGATAACTAATTCAGGCAGTTTCTTCAAGGAAACACATTAAACAGGAATCAGTAGGAAGCTTCCTCTGTGGGTCTCTGGAGGTCATACTGTGTACTTTTTTTCTGATTCCTGTGATATTCTTAGAGTGCCTGTCTCCTCAACCCAGGAGGATTCCAACCCTTCCAGATATTGAAGAGAGTTGGGATCTAGAGAATGCTTCTGAAGCCATTATAGATCTGCTTGAAGACAATATCCATTATTAATGTTTTACTGTTGCTGAGAAGGCTGTTGCAGCAATAGCAAGGAACTTGGATACCCCCACAAAGCACATGGATAATTCTGCTTAGATGTTTGAAGAACTATCAAAATGGTTCTATCATTCCTGCCAGGAAATTATGGGACTCCAATTTCTCCATATCCTGGCAAACACTTTGTTACTTTCTCTACCCTGCTCTTTCTTCCTTTTTCTCTTTCTTTCTTGTTATAGACATTTTACTGGATCTGAAGTGTAGTTGACTAATGATGGAATACATCTTCTTATGTGCTTTTCTGTCTTTTGCATATGTAAACACCTATACTTACATTTAAAAATTATCTTTGCTGTCTGTTAACATATGTTGCACATAACAATGTGAACAATAAAGTATAATGACTGTAAATGTTTTCATTTCCCTGTGTTTTAATGTACATGATAGCTTGTCTCTTTTTAGTACCCATTCCCTATGGAGAGATATCTTGCTCTACCTAGATATGGGGTGGGGGGGCTTTATCCTACCTCAATGTAATGTGAGAGACTTTGTTGTCTCCCATGGGAGGTCTCACCCTCTCTGAGGAGTGGGGTCAAGGGAGCAGGAATAGGAGAGAGAGGGAGAACTGGGATTGGTATGCAAAATAAAAATTATTGTTTTTAAAAGAAAAATATCTTTTCAGGGCCTTTATTTTAAAATTGGGTTATTTTTCTTTTTGAGTTTTAGATCTTTTGATATTTTAGATACTAAACTTTATTAGAGATTTTTGTTGAACAAACTGTCTTTTCAATTTATAGATGGAAAGAGATGAAGGGTTTTTTTATTTTATTTTAATGGACTCTCATTATCTGGTCATTTTGTTGCCTAATGTGGGATGTCTTTCTGTAGGCTGTGAATATTTTTTATTACTATTGGTTAATAAGGAAGCTGACTTGGCCAATAGCCAGGCAAAATATAGCTAGATGGGAAATCCAGAGATACAGAAAGAAAGACAGCAGAATCAGGGAGACACCATGTAGCCTTCAGAGGAGTAAGATTTCAGAGCATTACTGGCAAGCTGCAGCCATGTGGCAATACATAGATTAATAGAAATAGGCTAATTTAAATGTGAGAGCCTCAGTAATATGCCTGAGTCACTGGCCAAACAATTGTAATTAATATTAAGCCTCAGAATGATTATTTTATAAGTGGCTGTGGGGCCAGGTGGGATGGATAAAAGCTTCCAGCTACTGTCCTGTCCACTCTAAGAAACCATTGCCAAATACAAAGCCATAGAGATTTAATCTTACAGTTCTTTATGCTGACTTCATAGATTCAACTTTTATGTATGTAATTTTGAGTTAATAAGTATGAAGTAAGTGTTCAAATTTATTCTCTTGCATGTGACTATTTAATTGTCTCATCATAGTTAGTTTAAAAGATAATTTTCTCTCCTCGAATGATCTTGGCACACTTGTTGGAAGTCAGTTGAGTAGAAATTTCAGGATTGATTTCTGGGCACTGAATTCTATCCTATCGACCTATTTGACTGTAATTACAGTGGTACTACAGTATTGATTGTTGTAATTTTGTATTGGGTTTTGAAATAAGGTAGTATGCATCTTCCTATCTTATTCTTTTAAAAGTTAGTTTTTTGACTGTTGGGGTTCCATACAAAACTTCTCTCCAAATTTCCTTTGCAATTTTTTTGTCTACAATGAGTTCACATAAGGTGCTGAGACAGACTCACATTTTTCACTATAGAAGTTGTAGCCCATCCCCAGTGCTACCAGCCTGGAGCTTGTTTTATCATTGCTGGTTGGTAGATTCTGAGACTTCTGAATGTAACCAGGGAATTTTCCTTGACATTTTCCTTATGACAATACTTCCCAGGTCTTTTCTTCCTTCTCTCATGCTTCCCTATGAGGGCTTTATCTCAAAATAATCACTTGTTTAACCTGCCTCATCTCTTTTTGTGCTCTTATTGTCAAAATTTTTATTGGATATTTCCAATGCCTTCTCATACACTGTAGTGACTCCAAATTGCTTAGTTTAGACAGATAAGCTGTACTCAGATTTCAAAAATTTCTTCAGCTGTCATCTAATATATGTCTCCTGCCCATCTCCCACTCGAGTCTCCTCAAGAGCAAATTCATATTTTTTATCATCAAAGTTATTGCTTCATAATTTCTGCTTTGTAGTGGAAATACATTTTTATTTATTTGAATTATTTGTGTTTGCATTTCGAGTATAAGTTGTAAATTATACACTAAATATAAACAAAACTGTTTGTGTATTTTCACTTTAGCAGGGCAGGATTACTACACAAGTCAGCAGTGTTTACCTCCAACTCATCTCACAGACTCAGTGTTCAGTATTTATTTCTTCCTTCCACAAAAATGTTCATGCTTTATGCCTTCTAGACCACTGCTAAAATACACACTGGATAGAAAGTTTGTTTATTTTAGTGCTACTGTAACATCCCAGTTGCTTTGTGATTATAATGATCCAGTTGTGATTGATTACGTAAGACAACTGTTACTTAAGAAAGCACAATTCACATGCATTTATAATGCATGTGAGATTAAGATTACATATAAATTTGATTCACCACTGGAGTCATTAAAATGTTAGCTTATAGTTTTTGCAAGCTATAAAAATGTAAACTTGGAGATATTGTCCCCAAGGGTTTAAGTTTTATGCATTTATAAATCAATGATTGCAAATAAATAAAATAAATTGGATAAAACATATATGGAAGAAGATGAAACTTAGTTTAACTTAAAATATAAAAAATAAAAATATTATTACTTGGATATTATATTCTTTGTGGCGCTATTAGACTATATTTGCATTTGTCAAACATTCTTGTATATATTATATATACATACATATAATGTACACATATAACTTATATAAGTACATGCATATACACACACGCACAAGCATATATATCCCATTACAAATTCAGTGCATTCTGTCTATTCAAGGATAACCCATCTGCGAGGATGAATTAAGATCAAGTTTCTCTAGGGGATTTTTTTTGGCTTTCATTCACTGGGTGTACATTGACACCAATAGTATAGGAACACAGTAAGAACACAGAAAGACTACTTTGTCCAGAGAGTGGAGAGAAAATTTTCAACAGATGACACTTGTCCTGATGAGTTTGGGATGAGAAAGAAAAATTAGGGAGGCAGTACCTGGGAGAAATGAACATTCCCAAGCCAGCAAGTGATGGTGTGGAGAACCAAACAGGTGTGGCAAACATGGACAATTATATGGCTTTGATGGAGCACAGGGTACATATGGGATCAGTAGGATAACCAGAGAGTCAAGGTAGGGCCAGAGCCCTGAGAGCTTTGAAAGTTATTCTGGGGGTGTTTGGTCTTGATTTTGTGGGCAGTGAGAGAGAACATGTTTGAACTGTAGTTTCTATGGGTGCAATATGAGAAAAAAAATCCCACATGTCTTCTAAAGGGAACAGAGTATTAGGAAAAACAAACACCTCAATCTCCCCTCACGGGAAGAGAACCAACAAATCAGGTACACAACTGACTTCAATTTTAATGAGTCCTTAGATTTTGTTCCTTTGAAAAGTACTTTTATCTTGTTCTCAAAGATCCAAAGTATAAAATTGTTTACTTATTTCTAGCATCTGTTTTCCCCTTCTCAGATTGTCTTTATTGAGTATGCCTTTCAGAATGGTGTTTTGCAACTTGCTTCTCAGGAGTAAGGCTCCGGGCATGAAAAGCGTGCTTTTCCTCTTTTGTTTCCTAGACGCACGTTAGCATCCTCTTTTTCTGATTCAACCACAAGGTTTCAGGATGTATCAGTGGCTTGGAGCTATTTACAGTTAAAAGATTTTTGTTATTATTATTATTTTTTATCTTCAGCAAGCCCTATGGGGAAGAAGAGATTAATGTCGCATGCCATTCCTTGCATCAGACTACAGGGAAGATTTGTAACTATGATGAATGTTTTAGTCTCAGGCTTGAGAGAAACACTCCCACTTTTGCCTAAATCTATGAATCGTGATATGGTGATTCAGAAAGCAAAAAGGAGTGGCTGGGGGCAGGTGGGGGGCTCTCTGCATGTCTTCTGGTGCAGTGGGAAAGAGAAGGACTAGTGACCCCCACGTTTTGAAAGTATGACATTTTAAAAAGTTACTTAGCCTATGTTTTAGAATTATCTCCTGGAAATTAATATGTTTATATTTGATTCAGGTTTAAGGAACTTAAAAATTACTGATGAAGGACTGTCTCCAACTGTTGGGGGACGGATGTAGAAATTTAGGTACTGCTGTCTTTGGGTTTAGTAATGAGTTCTTACTAGAATATGAACATTGTACTGCATGGTGTGCACATCAGGGTTGCTAGCCACTTATTTCCTCAAGAAGTCTAGCCTGGAGATCCCAACTGAGTATTAGGAGGGAAAGACAGGCATGTAGGGGAATGGGTGAGCTGGAAAGAGTGATTTTGAGTGGAATAGCTGCTGGGGAGAGTTCAGTGAGCAAAACAGCTGTTTCAGGAGCTCTGCACCCTCTGCAAGGGGCTTCATGACTTCCCCCCTTTGACTGACTCAGTTTTGATCTAAAGCTCTTCTCAAGATAGTAGCTGAATGTGCCCTAAAGAAGACAAGGAATGGATCTTCTGTTTGCATCAAAACCTTGGGGCTGGGATATGCTTGCATTCCTGGGGCTGTGGTAATGGAAACCACCATGAGAGAGTTACTGTTTTCAGAGTTGAGTGGAGATCGATTGTCTGAGCATTCTTTCTCAGGGAGTTCTCTTGATCTCCACGCCCCCCCCCAAAAAAAAAGCTTGAATGTGTGTGCTTTAAAGACCAGGGACTATTTCTCTGGAAAAGCCTTTTAGACCTTAACTAACTTGCAAGAGAGTGTTTTGACAAGGTTCATGAAAATGGTGTCAGGAAAAGATTACTTCTTTAATAACTCCACCATTATTGGTGTTAATTGTTTTGCATTCTGTTGGGTGATTTGCATACAGATGGGGCCATATGGGCTGATAGCTGAACTCCTTTGTGTTTCGTTCCATTTCTACCACTTTGAGAAAATAAGGCAGATATGCAGATCAAGTTGCCCTAAAAGAGGAAGTTATTTTAATTAGTTTTGGGAGAAAACTCAATATAGCATTGGGATTAGAGTTGGAAAGCTAGTGTTCTGCTCAACTTTTCTTACAAACTGGGCTAGCTGAGATTTCGCACTGGCATAGGACTTTAAAATTGGAGGTTAAACTTAATATTTTCCAGGTGAATCTGGGTAGATGTCAGGTGAACTTTTAGTTAACTTTTAGTCAGCCTTGTAAATTCCATTATCTGTAACTTTGTATTAGGAAACTTAATTAGTAGATACCTACAGCCAATAAATAAATAAAGTAAGAAAGGAAGAAAAATAGAAGACAATTCACTTTTACTGTGGCTGTTGTAATCACTCCATATGATCCAGAAATGGATGCGCTGGACACCTCAACCTCTTGTAGTCTGAAGGACCCTTGAATTGAAGAAGCTGTCAGGAATACATCTTGACATTTCAGATTTACAAAACGCTATTCTTGCTGAGCCTCAAATTCCTCGTAAAATGGAAGTGTGAAGGAGAATTCTGGAAGCAAGCTCTGATTACAAAGGCAGATTGACAGACCAGAGCTTCAATGATGTGAAGAATTTGGAATACTGCAAAATCAGAGCCCAAATACAGTTTATCATGGACTGTCTTCAGCCTCCTGAGTAGCCATTTCTTACTTACCTTGGAGGAATCAGGCTTTGGATTTGGTGGTCAAGGAAGGGACGGGAGGGAACAACACAGCATCTTCTAGACAAATGGAAAGAAAGTTGAAGGATAAAATTTAAACCTCTGTTTATGCAGAACCACAACTCTTATCCCAAGAGGATTAGAGATAGTTTATTCTGGAGCCAAATATGAGTGGCCATGGTCCTAGAACACAAATTTACTTTATCTCCAACTCCATGGTCCCACATGAAATAGTTGTATGAAATTTTTTGCAGTAGTACAACAACAATAAAAAGCCATAAATCAAGACATTGTTCAAATACATTGATGGGTACATCAGAAAGGCAGTTTTCCCAAGCAGACTCTGCTATAGATTCAGATGCTATATGACAGCATTCTTAGCTCTTTGATTGATAGAAGCTCTCTGAATTGGTTTATATGTTCTACAAGATTTTAATCTGTTAGTCCTAGGATGTTTGGTAGCTCCTGCCCATATTCCCATCATTTGAGAGGCAGAGGCAAGCAGGTTTATTCCAGTTAGATGACAGCCTGAGTTACTTAGTGAGATGCTGTCTCAACAAAATGAAAATTAAAAAAGACAAAACAATTCAAAAAGAAGTTAAAGTAACAGAATATGTTGTTCTATACCAACCAGATAAAATAGTACATGCCACAGTCATTACACAGCTAACTAGGAACCACAGAATTTTAATATTGAATGAATCTTTACTGAGGTAATAATGGGCCCTTAACTTTTGCAGGACTTTTCTTCCAACTTTCTGATTTACATATATTGCCTTTTAGACAGGTAAGATATTTGCTATTTTTGCTCATCAAGTGTAATCAGCATGGTCATTGTAATGGCCTAGTCTATTGTGCTGTTATTCCCTCTGTTACTGTAAGAAACATCTGAGACAAACAGCTTATGGAGAGAAAAGGGTTGTTTTGGCTCACTTTCAGGAATTCCTGTTTGTGATTGCTTGGCTGTTATTCTGAACTGTGGCAGCAGGTCATGGCAGGAAGATGTAGTAGAGAAAACCACTCACTTCATGTCTGAGAGGCCAAAGGGTGATGAGGAAGCTGGTGTTCCATTATATGAAAGGCCCTTCAGGTAAGATTCCCTCAATGGCCTGAAGATATCCTCACTGGTCCCATCTTCTGAGGCTTCCACCATACCCCCAGTACACCAAGCTGTGGACCAAGTCTTAAACCAGTGCCTTCAGGGGACACTAAAGATGTAAAGTAGTACATATTCTTCTATCATGGCTGTAAGAAACTATGACAAATTTATTGTGTTAGATTTAGAAGTTAGGAGATCTAAAATAAAGATGTTGGCAAGGCTGTATTTCTTGTGGCCTCAGGGAAAATCCAATTCCTTGCTTTATTTCAGTTTTTCTATGTTATCTTCAGATTCTTATCCCAGGAAATTTTCCTCCATGTTAAAGTCAATAGAGAAACAGCTTCAAACTGCCTTCTTCTGTCTCTGACTGATTTCTGATTGTGCTGTTCTGTTTAACTACCCAACTCTACGCTCTCCTGCCTTCCTGCTTTTCTTACAAGGATGTTTGTATCTGGTTAACTCTGAGTAATCTCTCAATTATATGTCATTCATTTAATCAGATTTGCCAAGCTACAGTGTGTGCACGCATGTGTTCGTGTGAACACATGTGTATGTGCGTGCGCGTGCGCGTGCGCGTGCGCGTGCGCGTGCGCGTGCGCGTGCGCGCGTGTGTGTGTGTGTGCGCGTGTGTGTGTGTGTGTGTGTGTGTGTGTGTGTCCCATGTGAGGTAATGTATTCAAAGACTTTGTGGAATGCTTATATCATAGACAACCAGCCTTTACCTGGATGGATACCTGTGAGACCTGGTAACCTAGGAGTTACGTATTAGGTAACCAAGGTACACTACATCTGTAGCCTCTTGTATCTCCTGGTTAGGCATTGAGTTAGGATCAAGGGAATCCAGGAAGGTGCAGCTTATCTAGGTGGTCATGTCTCCTAACAGAATGGCCTTTTGTGGCAAACCATCCTTGAAGCTGTAGTTAGGTTCTTTCTACTATATCAGAAATTTAGGTGCCAGAGTACTTCCCAAGAACCACACATGCAATAATGGAGAGTTTTTATCCTCAGGAGATCTTGATCTCATTATAATTTTATTTGTGCTGCAGTTTTGATCATCATTCTCTCCCTTCCACCATAGGCTTTTCAAAAAGACTCTGGGAAGGAATATCTAAAAGGGAAGCTCTAGTCTACCATGATTTGGGAGGGAAAGAAGATCCTGTTAACTCATGAATATGCTACCCACTTCATAGGTATTTATAAAAGCCTCATTTAAAAGTCCATAGTAAAACATAAATATCATAAATATTTAAATATCTGGAGCATCATAGTTCATAGGCCAGTGAGATGTCTCAGTGGATAAAATTGTTGCTGTACAAGGTGAATGGCCTAAGTTTGATTCCCAGATACCATTGTGAAGGAAAGAACCAACTCCCAAAAGTTGTCTTCTGATTGCTATACCCCACACATATGCTGGGACACAGATGTATCCCCACAAATAAAAATGATGATGATGATGATGATGATGATGATGATGATGATGATAAACAAATAATAACAGTAATAGCACAGAGAGCTAACTACTTACTGACTTACTGGTTGGTAGTAAAAGGTTGCTGTAACAACAGATATTCCTTTTGAGGACTTAAGCCTCAAGGATATTGGGCATTTTTTTCAGGACAACTATTATACATGAATCCCTGTATCTCTCCATACAGGGCAGGTAAATGTCCACTGGTGAAAAGTAATTCAGACTAACTTGAATTACTTGAGTTGCAAATATGAGTTTCATCCTAGTCCAGCCAGATGTCTCTATTCTTCCTCCAAGGTCCTGAATCAAAATTTGCAAGAAAGGTTTTGAGTGACTATGAACCCTTCCAATCACAGCACTACAACTACGATTTCTACACATCAGAATCAGTCTTGTGGCTAAAAGAAATCAGATTCTACCTGGGCTGCCTAATGGGGAACTTTAATTCTCTGATACAATTTTAAAAGAGAGTAGAAGCCCCTAAGATGATAATTTACAGTGTAAACAAGTCAGTGCACTCAGAAGAGTTCATTCCACTACACTGCCCATGCTCCAACAGCAGAGCTCAGTTGCTGCCTGGGCCAACAAAGAACTCCACAACCACCTGGAGATCATTTGATTGATTGCATTACCATGGCAAGCATTGGACTATCCACATTCTGTTTTTCTTTCAGCTAAGACCTTAATACAAGGCAAATTCATGACTGCAGTCGCTGTATTGAGTAGGACCTTGTTAGACAGGAAATATCAAGCCCTACTGCAGACACACTGAATCAGACCCTCTGCTACTATGTCTCCTGGTTTATAGATATGCTCCTGAGGCATGATGAAGATTTAGGTGTAGGGACTACTTCCAGGGTTGAATGAGCTAAGGAGATATGTTGCTAGTGTTACACTTCGAGAACTGGGATTCAGACTTCTGTGGAAGAAGGGTATGGTGTATTGGCGTCTCTAAGATCAGAGGAAGTTCCATAGGCTGGAGATCCAGACCTGCATGTATAAGAACTCTCTGAATGATATTGGTAACTCCAGAGGAGGAGATAATGAAGCCAGTTCTATAGAGGATGGCAAAACTGCAAACTGATTGAGCTTCAGTGAGGACAGGAAAGTGCTTTCACCACAGGATAAAGAAAACTGGCTGGGGACAATGCTCACAGGAACAGCAAGCAGATATGACTCTCTGCAGATGTTCTTTCTCACTAGTGCTCTGTGTTAGGGTATGCTAATGCACACATGTGGCTTGCAGAGCCCAGGCTCTGTGTAGAAGAATGAATTGGAAACTGAGAGACAATGCTTTAACTGGTGGCATAGCTAACTGTATTTCTTGTCTAAGAAGTAACATAAAGTGTTTTTAGATATTGGTGGAAAATCAATTTTGAAAAGATGATTTTCCATTAATCTCTGTCTTTCAGTTTTAGTTTTTTTTTCTTTAACAGTTAAATTATCTTTTGGGGCTACACTGGGCTTAGCACAAAACAAAAATGTTCTCCTTACAGAGAATTAGGAGTTTTAATTAATGTGCACCCTAACACTGCAACTCAAGCTCATACCATCTCTATTAGTCATATGTACTCATATTAGTCATGAGAATTCTGTTTTTTTTTTAATTAAAAAGGTAGAACTTCCAAAATTGCTTTATCCAAAATTGTTTGGACCAGAAGTATTTTGGTTTTCAGGCTTTCTTTTCTGATTTTGGAATATTCTTGTATTTATACTGAGATATCTTGAGGATAGAATCTAAGCATGAATATTAAATCTATATTACCCTATAGATATTCTGCACACATAGACTAAAAGTAATTTTACAGAGCATTTTGAAATTTTGTGCATGAAACAAAGCTCCACGGTGGTAAATTTTCACTTGTGTCATCATGTTGGTACTCAAAAGGTTCTGGGGTTTTGGAGCATTTCAAATTTCAAGCTTTCATAATAGGGATGCTCAACACGTATAGCTAAATAAAATATACAAATAAATTTGAAGCAGGAGCTTATAGAACTCTGTAACTGCTGTTTAGGTCCCTGGAAGGGTTTCATTGTTCTTATTGATTTTAATAAGCAAATGGCATAAATTTTTACAAGTGAGTAAATTTGGTAGTAAAATACTAAGGAGACGGCAGATGGCTGCTCTGTGGAGTGCATCCAGTGAGTGACATAACCTCTCTAGTGATTAGCCATTGCATGCACTGCTTAGATGCTTGTATAAATTCCTTAGTGAAGAAGGGAAAAAAAAAACTTGGAAATAGAGAACCCAGGGCTCATAATCCCTTTGTGATAGCTAGGGAAAAATCAGGAAGCTTTTTTATTCTTATGAAATTCCCCAGTGAAACGGGTCAGCTGAGGCTTTTGGGGGATTCAGGAGATAGTTTCTTAGACTTTGTGTATAAAGTAACTTCTTAGGGTTTGGTTTGGATCTACAATCTAAGTTTATTTGAAGCCCCTAAAGACAGACACATATGAACATTTATCTGTCATTTTGCAATCAAGGGAGAAATGAGCTACAGATTTTCTCTTTTCTTTGCCAGCGGCAGTGACTGCACTAGCGACGTAAACACAGATGTGAGGAACTATAGCGCTGCATCCTGTCTTAAAGGCATGTGGATATTTTCCCTTGAGATGACTAGTTCTGGTTTTCAGTTTGAGTTTAAAAGAAGTTATTTCTTCTATCTATCTTGATGTAGTGGACTTGGTCTGAGAATAAAGCCAGCCTTGGTAATAAAAGTTTCACCTTAACCTTCAGCTACAATAAACTGAAACACCATTACCCTAAAATGATGGAGCACTGTCATAGTCAAAACTCATGCCCATGAATTATTTTGTTTTCAAGACAATCATAAGCTTTGAAGGGGTCACCATTATCATTATTTTATAGATGAAGAAAAAAAATTGTCTTCATCAAGTGAAGCAGAGGTCTACGTTTATAACCCAGAAGGTTTAGAACCCAGACACAGCTAACTTCATTGAATTGATTTTTGATTTAAAAGCCTGGACATTGGTCATCAGGGACAGGCAAATCAAAATTACATTGAGATTCTATAACACCCACTCAGAATTGCCATCATCAAGAGAGCTAACAACAATAAATGCTGGTAAGGACACAGAAAAAAGGAACTTTATTCACTATCTTTTATTTTTACTTTTTTAATGTCATTTTTTATTTGAGTTAGAAACAAGATTGTTTTACATGTCAATTCCAGTTCCTCTCCCTCCTCTCCTCCACTACCCGACCCCAACTAAAACCCTGCCTATCATATATCCTTTCTGCTCCCCAGGGAAGGTGAGTCCTTCCATAGGGGGTCATCAGAGTCTATCATATCCTTTGGGATAGGGCCTAGGCCCACCCCCATGTGTCTTGGCTCAGGGAGTATCCTTCTATGTGGGCTCTCAAAGTCCACACCTATGCTAGGGATAAGTACTGAACTACTACTGGAGGTTCTGTTGATTTCCGAGGTCTCCTCACTGAACCCCATATTCCTGGGGTCTGGTATCCCAGCCATCAGTCTGGGGACCAAGAGCTCCCCGTTGTTCAGGTCAGCTGTTTCTGTGGGTTTCACCAGCCTGGTCTGGACCCCTTTGCTCTTCACTCGTTCTTTGCAACTGGATTCCAGTTCAGTTCAGTGATTAGTTGTGGGTGTCTCATTCTACTTCCACCAGCTGCTGGATGAAGGCTATGGGGTGGCATATAAGATAGTCACCATCAATCTCATTATCAGGGGAGGTCATTTAAAGTAGCCTCTCCTCTATTGCTTAGATTGTTAGTTGGTGTCATCTTTGTAGATCTCCAGACCTTTCCCTAGTGCCTGATTTCTCTGTAAACCTAAAATGTCTCCCTCTATTATGGTATCTCCATTCTTGATTCCTTCTATTCTACCCCCGATGCAAACTTTTGCTCCCTCAAGTTCTCTTCACCCCTCCTCTTCTCCTCTTTTCATTTTCCTAGCTCCCTCCCACCTCCTCCCTTGCTCCCAATTTGCTCAGGAGATCTTCTCCCTTTCACCGTCTGCAGAGGACCATGAATGTCTCTCTTAGGGTCCTCCTTGTTTACTAGCTTCTCTGGCAGTATGAATTGTAGGCTGGTAATATTTACTTTATTCTAAAATCCACATATGAGTGAGTACATATCATGTTTGTCTTTTTGTAATTGGGTTACCTCTATCAGAACGGGTTCTTCTAGTTCCATCCATTTTCCTGCAAATTTCAAGATTCCAATTTTTTTTTCTGCTGTGTAGTACTCTATTGTGTAAATGTACCACATTTTCTCTATCCAGTCTTCAGTTGAGGGGCATGTAGGTTGCTTCCAGGTTCTGGCTATTACAAATTAGTGCTTCTATTAACATTGTTGAACAGATGCCCTTGTCTGAATGTGCTTCTTTGGGGTATATGCCTTAAAGTGGGATTGCTGGATCTTGAGGTAGACTGATTCCCATTTTCCTGAGGAGGCACCATACTGATTTCCAATGTGGCTGTACAAGTTGGCACTCCCATCCGCAGTGGAGAAGTGTTCCCCTTTCTCCACATCCTCTCTAGCATAAACTGTCATTGGTGTTTTTGATTTGAGCCATTCTAACAGGAGTAAGATGGTATCTCAGAGTTGTTTTGATTTGCATTTCCCTGATGGCTAAGGATATCGAACACTTTCTTATGTGTCTTTCAGCCATCTTAGATTCGTCTATTGAAAATTGTCTATTTAGTTCTGTAGCCCACTTTTTACTTGGATTGTTTGGTGTTTTGGAGACTAGCTTCTTGAGTTCTTTGTATATTTTGGAGATCAGCCCTCTGTCAGATGTGGTATTGGTGAATATCTTTTCCCAGTCTGTGGGCTGCTGTTTTGTCTTGCTGACTGTGTCCTTTGCCTTACAGAAGCATCTCAGTATCAGGAGGTCCCATTTGTCAATTGTTGACCTCAGTGTCTGTGCTAATGGTGTAATGTTCAGGAAGCAGTCTCCTGTACCAATTAATTCAAGGTTATTTCCCACTTTGTCTTCTAATAGGTTCAGTGTGGCTGGATTTATGTTGAGGTTTTTGATCCATTTGTGCATGGTGATAGACATGGATCTAACTGCAATCTTCTACATTCCAGCATCCTGTTATGCCAGCACCATTTGTTGAAGATGTTTTCTTTATTCCATCATATAAATTTAGCTTCTTTGTAAAAAATCAATTGTTTGTAGGTGTGTGTGTTAATATCAGGGTTTTCAACTCTATTCCATTGGTCTACCTGTCTCTTTTTGTGCCAATACCAAGCTGCTTTCAGGACTATAGCTCTGTAATAGAGCTTGAAATCAGGGATGGTGATGCCTCCAGAAGTTCCTTTATTGTAAAGGATTGTTTGGCTATCCTGGGTCTTTTGTTTTTTCATAAGTTGAGAATTGTTCTTTCAAGGTCTGTGTAGAATTTTATTGGGATTTTGCTTTTGGCAAGATTGCCATTTTTACTATGTTGATCCCACCTATCCCGGAACATGGGAGATCCTTCCATTTTCTGGTATCTTCCTTAATTTCTTTCTTTAGAGACTCAAAATTCTATGGTACATATCTTTATTTATTTGGTTAGCATTATTCCAAGGTATTTTATGTTGTTTGTGGCAATTGTAAAGGGTGATGTTTCTCTGATTTCTTTCTCCATGAATGTATGTATCATCTGTATATAGTAGGGCTACAGATTTTTTTTTTTGAATTAATCTTGTATCCTGCCACAGTTGGAGTTCCCTTGTAGAGTTTTTCGGGTCACTTATGATATGACTATCATATCAACTCTAATTAGTGAAAGTTTTACTTCTTTCTTTCCAATTTGTATCCCCTTGATCTCATTTTGTTGTCTTATTGCTCTAGCTAGAACTTCAAGGACAATATTGAAGAGGTATGGGGAGAGTGGACAGCCTTGCCTTGTCCCAGATTTTAGAGGAATTTCATTGAGTTTCTCTCCATTTAGTTTGATGTTGGCTTTTGGCTTACTGTATATTGCTTTTATTATGTTAAGGTATGTTCCTGTTATCCCTGATTTCTCCAAGACCTTTACCATGAAGGGGTGTTGGACTTTGTCAAAGGCTTTTCAGCAGTGAGATGATCGTGTGGGTTTTTTTCCCTCAGTCTGTTTATATGGTAGATTACGTTGAAGGATTTTTGTATGTTGAACCATCCTTGCATCCCTGGGATAAAGCCTACTTGATCATGGTGGATGATTTCTCTGATATGTTCTTGGATTCGATTTGCCAGTATTTTATTAAGAATTTTTGCATCAATGTTCATTCGGGATATTGGTCTGTAGTTCTCTTTCTTAGTTTTTTGTTTGTTTGTTTGTTTATTTGTTTGTTTGTTTGTTTTTGTGTGTGTGTAGCTTGGGTGTCAAGGTTATTGAAGCCTCGTAAAAAGTTTTGAAAGACCCCTGCCCCTTAGCTCTTAAGTTTGCCTCCTCCTCCGGTCGGCAGCTGATGGGGCGCACGGTGGATGCCTTGCTCCTGCACCTCCCCGATCCCCACCCCCGCCGGCCTCCACTTCCCCTGCCGCCGCACGTCCGGCCACCGGTTCCCTCCAAAGCTGGTCCACCCCGGGGGCCCACGCCCCCGGCCCGTCCGCCTGGCACCACGCCCCGGGGCTGGGGCCGAGCGAGGAGCCCGCGAGGCGGCCGGAGGGCAAGCACCAGGTGGGCTGGCCTGAGGGCGAACACCAGGTGGGCCGGCCCGGGGCCCCGCCCCCGCGCCCCCGCCCAATGGGGAACACTCCGTCCCAAGGCCCTCGCCCCCAAGGTCAGCCATCTGGACGCGGAGGGGGTAATTGAGTCTGTTGTACCAGACACCAGACCTTGAGAATATGCTGATCTGGAATGGCTTTGTGCCTCACTTGAACCGTCCAATAGAAATGACTCTGTACTTCGCCTCATTTGAATAACCCTGTGTAGCGCCTCATTTACATTGACCAATGGGAATAGCTCTGTACTGCGCCTCATTTGAATTATCCAATAGAATCCCTGCTTCTCGCTTGCGCTTTTTGCTATATAAGGACCCCTCTCCCTTGGCTCGGCGCGCTTGGCCTCACAGAAGCTAAGTCGCCCCGGGTACCCGTGTCTCCAATAAAGCCTTTTGCAGTTTGCATCCAAGTTCGTGGTCTCGCTGATTCCTGGGTACGGATCTCCTTCTACGAAAGTACCTCCACGGGGTTCTTTCAGTTTGGCAATGACCCTTCTGCTTTTATTGTGCGGAATACTTTGAGGAGAATTGGTATTAGCTGTTCTTGAATTTCTAGTAGAATTTTGCACTGAAGCCATCTTGTCCTGGGAATTTTTTTTGGGGGGGGAGACTTTTGATGACTGCTTCTATTTCATTAGGGATTATAGGTCTATTTAAGTTGCTTATCTGTTCTTGATTTAATTTTGGTGAGTGAAATCTGTACAGAAAATTGTCCATTTCCTTTAGATTTTCGAATTTTGAGGAATAAAGGTTTTTGAAGTATGACCTGATGATTCTCTGATTTCCTCTGTGTCTGTTGTTTTGTCCCCCTTTTCATTCCTAATTTTATTAATTTGCATATTCACTCTCTGCCATTTGGTAAGTTTGGATAAAGGTTTGTCTATCTTGTTGATCTCAAAGAACCAACTTTTTGTTTCATTGATTCTTTTTTTGTTCTCCTAGAACAATAAATCACTTTATTGATTTCAGCCCTCAATTTGATTTTTCCAGTTGTCTACTCCTCCAGGTTGTATAGGCTTCTTTGTGTTCTATAGCTTTCAGTTGTGCTATTAATTCCCTAGTGTGATTATTCTCCTGTTTCTTCTTGTGGGCATTTAGCAGTATGAACTTTCCTCTTAGCACTGCTTTCAAAGTTTCCTGTAAGTTTGGGTATGTTGTGTCCACATTCTCATTGAATTCTAGGAAATCTTCAATTTCTTTTTTTTATTTTTTCCTCAACTCAGGAATTGTGGGGTTGGGCGTTACTTAATTTCCATGAATTTCTAGGTTTTCTGCAATTCGTGTTGTTGTTGAATTCTAACTTTAAAGCATGGTGGTCTTTTTAAGGCACAGGGAGTTATTTTAATATTTTGTACCTGTTGAGGTTTGCTATGTTGCCAAGTATGTGGTCGATTTTAGAGAAGGTTCCATGTGACACTGAGAAGAAGGTATATTCTTTTGTCTTTGGATGGAAATGTTCTATAGATGTCTGTTAAGCCCAATTGGGCCAAAACTTCTTCTATTAGTTCCTTTGTTTCTTTGTTAAGTTTCTGTCTCGTGTTCTTGTCTAGTAGTGAGAGTGGGGTGTTGAAGTCTCCCACTATAAGTGTGTAAGGATTATGTGTGATTTGAGTTTTAGTAATTTTTTTTTTTTACCAACATGGATTCCTTTGTATTTGGGGCATAAATGTTCAGAATTGAGATTTCATCCTGAGGGATTTCTCCCATGATGAGTAGGAAGTGACCTCCTTTATCTCTTTGATTGATTTTAGTTTAAAGTCCAATTTGTTGGATATTAGGATAGCTATCCCAGCTTGTTTCTTGGGTCCATTTGATTGGAAAATCTTTCCCCAACCTTTAATTCTTAGGTACCATCTGTCTTTGAAGTTGAGGTGTGTTTCTTATATGCAGCAGAAGGATGGATTCTGTCTTCTTATCCATTTTGCCAACCTGTGTCTTTTTATGGGTGAGTTAAGACCATTAATACTGAGGGATATTAATGACCATTGATTGTTCATTCTTGTTTGTTTTGGATTTGTTGTTGGTGGTGAAATTATGTGTGGGTTTCCATCTCATTTTCCTTTTGGCTGTTGGTAAATTGGGATTATCTATTAACTATATTTTTATGGTTGTAGTTAACATCCTTGGGTTGCAGTTTTTCTTCCAGAACTTTCTGTAGGGCTGGATTGGTGGATATGTATTGTTTGAATCTGCTTTTGTCATGGAATATCTTGTTGTCTCCATCTATATTGATTGAAATCTTTGCTGGGTATAGTAGTCTGGGCTGGCATCCATGGTCCCTTAGTGTAGGTAGAATATCTATCCAGGACCTTCTGGCTTTCAGAGTTTCCAAGGAAAAGTCAGGTCTGATTCTGATAGGTTTGCCTTTGTATGTTACTTGACCTTTTTCCTTTGCTGCTCTTAATATTTTCTCTTTATTCTGTATGTTTGGGGTTTTGATTATTATGTGGCAAGGAGACCTTTTTTTTTGGACTTGTCTATACGATGTTCTGTAGGCTTCTTGTACTTTCCTTGGTGTGTCTTTCCTTAGGTTGTGCAAGTTTTCTTCTATGATTTTGTTGAATATGTTTTCCGGGCCTTTGGGTTGGATTTCTTCACCTTCTTTTATACCTATTATTCTTAGGTTTGGTCTTTTCATGGTATCCCATATTTCCTGGATATTTTGTGTTAGGGATTTGTTAGACTTAAGATTTTCTTTGGTTGATGAGTCTATTTCTCTTAGTGTATCTTCAACTCCTGAGATTCTCTCTTCCATCTCTTGTATTCTGTGGGTTATGCCTGCATCTGTAGTTCCTGATGGTTTATCCAGCTTTTCTATTTCCAGCATTCCCTCGGATTGTGTTTTTTTTTATTGTCTCTATTTCAGTTTTTAAGTCTTGAAGTATTTCCTTGAAATATTTGTTGATGTCTTGTATTTTTTGGCTTGCTTTTTCTTTAAGGGATTTTCTCAGATCGTCTTTGAGGCCGTCTATCATTTTCATGGAGATGTTTTTAAGGTCATTCTCTTCTGCTTCATCTGCATTGTGATGTTCTGGTCTTGCTGGTGTATGGTCCCTAGTCTCCAGTGGTATCACATTGATTTTTCTGTTATTGAATGTGCTTTTCTATTGTCTTCTTTCCATCCTTTCTTCTGGTGAGTGTAGAAGGAGTCTCTTCCTCTTCTGGTGGGTATGGGACCAAGGTTCCCTTCTGATAGATGCAAGTAGTTCCAATACTCTGATGTCAGTCCTCTTCTTGTGGCTGGAGGCAGGACTGTTACTGGGGCCTTGTCAGTCTCTGGGTGTTTTGGAGCCTGCCAGCCTGTCCACACCCCATGAGCAGACCTAGGCTTCAGGTCTCCTGGATCAGGTCAGGGGAGCCCGAACCAGAAGCCACTACCTTTTTTCTTTTTCTTTTTTTGTTATTGGTCAGTGCTGTTTAAGAGAATCCCAAAATATAACAGCTACTAGAATAAATTCATCCATTTCTTTTATGTTTTCTAGCTTCATGAAGTATAAATTTAAAAAGCATTTCCCTTTATTATTTGGAGTGAGTATAGCAGAATGTCATTAGGAATCATTTCATTGAATTTCTTTCTTCCTTCCTTTCTTTCTTTCTTTCTTTCTTTCTTTCTTTCTTTCTTTCCTTTTGGCTAGTCTTCAGTCTTGTATGGTTCTACCCCAGGTCTCTGGGCCATCCAGGTATTGTGGGGCATGGGTGTCCTGTCCTGGCTTGGGTCTCAAGTTAGACCATGCATTAGTTGGCCATTCCCACAAGCTCTGAGCAACCATTGCCCCAGCATATCTTTCAGGCAAGATTGGTTGTAAGTGAAGGTTTTGTGGCTAGGTTGTTGCCCCTGTCCCACCCTTGGAAGCATTTCCTGGTTACAGAAAATGGCTGGTTCATTTCAGGCTCTATATCCTACATTACTAGGGGTGTAATTTAAGAAAAGCAGCATGTAAGAAAGACACCATGAGACAGGGTTCAAGCAGAGGAAAGGGGTGTGAGAGAGAGAGAGAGAGAGAGAGAGAGAGAGGAGAGAGAGAGAGAAAGAGAAACAGACAGAGGGAGAGAAAGAAAGACAGAGGGAGGATGGGAGGTGGGCAGGGCCCTTTTAAAGGGGAACATAGTGAATTTATACATGTGGTCAGGGGATGCTCTTTGTGGCTGTAGCTGAGGGCATATCCTGTCAGAACTCCAAGGACAGGCCAGTACAGATACCTGAATACTAACAGTTGTCCTTAGGGTCACCATTACTTGTTCCAGGAAGTTTCCACTTTACTAGGTTTCCACACCCCCCTCCAAATGCCCCCTAATTCTAGTCTTCTCTCCCTGTACTTCCCTCCCGCACCTGATCCCTTCTATTCCCATTCTCACCCATCCACAGACCACCTGTAAATTCTACTCTATTTCCCCTTCCAAGGAGACCCATGCATCCCCCCCACCCCGAGCCCTCCTTGTTACTCAGCCTTTGTCTATTAATTGGAGAATTGATGCTATTAAAATTTAAAGTCATTATCAATTGTGGTCTTCATGTTGATCTTTGGTGCTGTTGTTTGTGTTCTCAGTGATATTTTGTGTTTTAATAATTATGGTTTCCCATTTCTTCCAAGAGTATCTCTGCTATGTTTATTCTTCTCTTCTGCCCAAAATAATGTTGCCTTTATTTTCCTTATATATGGTTTGTTAGTTACAAACTTTTTTAGGCTGTTTATGTCATGGAATTTTTTCCTATCTCCTTTAATCACAACAGATGGTTTTAGTGAATATATTAGTCTGGATTGGCTATTAAAGTCCTTTAGGACTTGGAATGCATTACTCCAGGTATTTCTGGATTTCAAAGTTTCCATTTCAAAAGTCAGATGTTATTCTGGTGGGGTTTTCTTTGTATATCACTTACATATTTTTCTCTTGCAGTTTTCATTGCACATTCTTTGTTATGTATACTTAATGTTGTAAGTATGTTGTACCATGGGAGTTTTTTTTTTTTTTCCAGTCTTGTCTATTTGGTGCTCCGTGTCTTCTTGTATCTGTATGTGTGTCTTTCCTTAGTTTGGGGAAGTTTTTCTCTATCATCTTGTTGAAGATCTGGTCTATGCCATTCACTGGAATGCCATTCACTTGGAATTGTTCTCCTTCAACCATGCATATAATTCATTTTTTTCCTTTTCATGGTGTCCCATATATCCTGTGTGTTCCTTTCCCATTATTTATTTTTTTTTTGCAAAATTCTTCCTCATATGATCTAGAGCCTCTTCTTTATCTTTGCATCTGGATATTGTAGCTTATTCTTGATTCATTCAACTTTTAAGGCTTTCCTTTGAGTTTTCTAGTTGGGTTGTCAGGTTTTCAATTCCATCTTCACTTCAGCTTGAGTTCTCTTTAGTATTTCTACTCCTTATAGTGTTCCTTTCTCAAGTCTAAGATTGTCTTCATTATTTCCATCAGCCTTATGTTTGTGTTTTCTCTGTCATCCCTCCCTCAGTTATTGTTCTCCCTAACATTTTTCTGCTTAGTTCTATTGACCTTTTGTCTTTTTAAACTCCTTGAAATCCTTGATGAAATTTATGATTGTTCTTTTAAATTCTGTGTCTTGGGTTTCATTTAAGTAGTCTTTATTGACAAACATTTCTACTGGACTAGTGGATTTTGGAGAGAAGACGCTGCCTAGGTCTTTCACACTGTTAGTATATTTTTTCTTTCTTTTTTATTTTAGAAGCACTCTTATTTACATATCTATCCCCCCATCCCCTCACCCTCCTATTCTCCCATGCTCCCCACCAACCCCCTAAACCCATCCCCATCCCCTCCCCAGGGATAGTGAGGCCCTCCACGGGGGACTGTCAAAGTCCATCACATCATTTGGGGGAGGGCCCAGGCCTCCTTCCTGTATCTGGGCTGTAATAGTATCCTTCCATAGGGAATGGGCTCTCAAAGGCCATTTGTGCTCTAGGGATAAACACTGACTCCACTGTTAGAGGTCCCATAGACTGTCTTGGCCTCCTAGTTGGCACCCACATTCAGAGGGCTTGGTTCGGTCCAATGTTGGTTCCCCAGCTTTACAACTAAGGTCTCTGTGCTCTCACTAGGTCAGGTCAACTGTTTCTCCAGGTTTCTCCAGCACAGCCTAGGCTCCTTTGCTCATCTCTCTTCCCTCTCTGCAACTGGATTCCAGGAGTATGGCTCAGTGTTTAGCTGTGGGTGCCTGTTTCTGCTTCAGGCAGCTCCTGGATGAAGGCTCTCAAGCAGAGGGCAGAAAGGGAACCAAGAATGAGGTGTGTCCGGACTCAGGGTGGTTTTTCCTGCCTTGGTTGGTCGACTCTCCTGGAGGAGCAGGCCCAGGAAGATCCAAGGAGGTGGTGATGTCAGGAGTTGGGTCCAGAGCAGTACCCAGACTCACCTTAAGCAGAGGGCAGAGGTTGGAGGGTGGCCTGTTAGTATATTTTGCTGTGAGATCTGGGCATGTAGAAGTCCTTTGTTAGTTCTGGTAGTTTATGGTCAGAGCAGGTTGGGATGGGAGAGAGGATGTATGGGTGGGTTGGAAATTGCTAGGGTAGAATGAAGTTGTGGACAGAGGAGGTGGATTGCTATACAGAATGAGCTTTCTGGCCCAAGTCTGGAGTGTTGGGGTAGGTCTGTTTGGGTGGAAATGTTCTATATGGTGTGTGGGAGAGTATTGTGGGTTGGTGATAGGCAGGTAGGGTCCTGGCTGAAACATAAAGCTCTTTTGTACTCCAAGCAGGGGAGGCCAGAGTAGACCAGGACATTGTATCTGATCCATGATAGATTTGGTGAAGTTGAGAGGGTGGTCAAGGCAACTCACCCGGCTAGACCTTGGAGGAGGGAATAGGAAGTCTGGGTAATGAGTGGGGTGGCTGGAAGCAGTGCAGATTGTGGTTGTTGAAAGGGTGGATCCTGTCAGAAGCCTAGAAATACTGTGTAGGACAGGCTGTGGGCTGTGATGAACAGACTAGGCTGGTGCACTTATATGTGACATGGGTTAGATCTGATGGTTTGAGAAAAATGAATGGATGGGAGGTCAAGGAAACTCACTGGGCTAAAAGTGACCCTGAAAAAGAAGTAGGAAAGTGTGGGTAGGGTAGAAAGAGTGGCAGGAAGCTGGGCAAAGGGTCTTGTGAGTGGTTTGTTGGGGACCAAGAAAGTTCCATTATGGAATGTCTTAATGTCCAGCCTCCAGTTTCAGTAAACAGGAGCACCCAGGAGCTCCGGCCTACAATTGTATTGCTAATGTAAGCAAGTCTGCTATTGTATAGCATAGCCTCAGTGTAGGATGCCTCTTAGTTTACATCTCTACAGGACTAAGCATCTGAATAAGCCTGCACCTGGGCAGGAGGTGATTTGTGTGTGAGTAACAAGTAAAGACAGAGTTAGAAGCTATCTAGCAGAGAGGAGTCAACTGAAGGAGACAGAAATGGCCTCGTGGCTTTGGAAGCTTGGTTAGAAAACAGCCAGGAAGATGCTCAATAAACAAGAGACTCCAGTTTTACAGCATGGAGCTGAGAGCTCTCTAAAGATGACAAGATGCCTATATTTGGTCTTTATCAACATTGGGTTGCTAGGAGTTTCCAAGTCCACGCTCCCTCACTCAGGCCGAACCTCATGGCTTCCGTGGCTTGGAGTTGAGACATGTTGGGCCATGACAGTGGTTACAGGTAGGATGGGTCCTGATAGAAGCCTAGAGGTTGGCTGCAGTGAAGGTAGGGGTGGTCAGGTTAGGTTGGAGCACTGGATATGGGCTGTGGGATAGATCTGGTGAGTTTTGAAAAAGCAGGGATGGGGATATCAGGGAGACTTTCTAAGCTAGACTCTGGAGGAGGACCTAGTAAGTCTGGGTCTAGATAATGTTTTTAGGGTTCAAGAGAATGCTAACAGGTATTATGAGTTGGATTTTAGCTTATGAATTTAAGGGGAGAGGGGATATCCTTCAGCCCAAAATATACTGATTCTTAACATACTTCCCTTAAAACCTTCTTTAGGATTGATGAACCACACCATCAAAATAAGGAGTAGATAGAAGCACGGGAAAGATAAGAAAATACAGAATGGAGAGTTACTAATAATATGGGTCCCAGATATTCCAAAGACACACTTGTGCTGAGTCTGAAAGTAGGCCTTGCCATACTGTTGTCCTGAGGAGCTGGTGACTTGAATGAAGAGATGAGTTTGCTAATGTCCCTCAAGAATGATCACTATATTGTGTCAGTGCTTTAGGGGAGCCTTTAAGAGAGTGAGATGGTTATTTTATTTTCATCCCCAGAATTCACTGTTTTCCTTATCTATGTCCCTTCAGAATGTTTTGGTTCAGAATAACAAGCAATCTTTCAGCTAACGATTTCTCTCTAGCATTGAGACTAGCCCAAAAACTACAAATGTACTTTTGCTGTTACTGGCATTGTTATATTGTTGCTGCATGTCTTCCCCACCTCTAAGTTAAGGTTATAAATAAAAGATAATCCAAGTCACTCAATTAGTTTTATGCATTTTATTTTTCATGCCAAATATGTGTCATGATTCAGGAAACATCTACATTGTGCTTTCCTATGTAGGGTACCATTAGATCCATGTACCATTTCAAGTTAAAAATGAACTAATTAAAAATTTACATTTAATTAAAGAGCAGTCAGATTTCTCAGGTGTATTTTTGAGAGCTTGGAAGCCATGAGGCAGGTGGAAAACATTTGCCCCCTCACAAGAATCCACTGGACAGCCATGAGCTAAATGTTTTTTCAGCTAGAGAATAATATGTGAACCATTATCTAATTTAAAGGAATCAATATTTATACTGGTTTGCTCCTGTATCATTTAGCAATTCATTCAATTCTGACTAACAAAACCAACCATGATAGGTTGAAAAATGTCAGATTTGTTATTTCTGTTGTAGGTTCAGCTTCCTAACACTGTCAGGGGCCATGCCTGACAATTCTGGCCTTTCCCTCTTTGAAAGACTGAAGATTCTGGGCTGAGAAGATGACCAACTGCATAAAGCACTTGCCAAGGAAGAATGAGGACCAGAGTTCTGATCCCTCCAACCCATATAAAATAAAACAGGGCAGGGGGCTAAAGAGATGACTTAGCAGGTACAACCACTTATTCCTGCAGAGGACCTGGGTTCAATTTCCAGCACCCACAATGATTGTGGCTCACAGTCATCTGTAACTCCAGTTCCAGGAGATGTAGCATCCTCTTCTGATTTCCTCAGGCACCACACACACACACACACACACACACACACACACACACACACACACACAGTGCATAAATATGCATGCAGGAAAAATATTCATAATATAAAATAAAGGCAATAAAAGTTTTATAAAATCTGGGCAGGTAGTTGACTGTAACCGCACAACACCAGCACTAGAAGAAAAGAATGGGGATCTCCAGGCCAGCTGGCTACTTAGACAAGCTGGGGTTGGCAAACTCTGAGTCCAGTGAGAGACCCTGCCTTAATGAACAAAGTGGGGAGTGGTCAAGGAAAACACCCAGTGCCAACTTTGGACTTCCATACATGTGCACACACACATGGATACTCTCTCTCTCTCTCTCTCTCTCTCTCCTCTCTCTCTCTCTCTCTCTCTGTCTCTCTCTCTGGGTCTCTGTCTCTCTCTCTCTCCCTCCCTCCCTCTCTGTCTGTCTGTCTGTCTGTCTGTCTCTCTCTCTCTGTCTCTCTCTCTCACTCTCTCTCTCTCATACCATCTGAAAGGTTTAGGCTTTGACGCTGATTGGCTCTACCTGTTTAAGAGACAGACCCTGCCCTCAAGTCAGGGCACGCACAAGAAAATGTGCTCAGTCATCACCACGTCACCCACCATGCAGGACGACTCTGGGTATGCGTGGAACCTCAGTGCACATGCGCAGTCTTCCCTTTAAAAGCTCCAACTTTTGTGCTTCATTCTCTCTCTGCTACCTCTCTACTCTCTCACCTATGCCCTCTGTCTGCCTCTCTATGGCGACCGGCCATGGCGGTCAGACATTACCCCTGTTCCTCTTCTCTCTTAGTCTCCCTACTCTGCTGGGCCATATAATAAACTAGTCAACATGTCTCATCTTAAAGCTTTCTCTTTTCCTCTTTTTAAATACAAACATAAAACGATCTGCACTCATGCAAAATAATAAACGAAATGATAGCAATCTATTATTTGTTTATTCTTCTCTCATGTATTACATCCTGACCAAATTTTGCCTTCCCTCGTCTCCTCTCATTCCCCACCCTCAATTTTCAAGACTTCTTGAGAACTCACAAGTAAGTATTTAAACATTTGCCCCTTCATCCTAGAGTGACACACTAGGAAGCAGTGGCCAATTCCATCTGAGTTACACATGTTGACTATGAAAATGACTGTGGCTGCAGAGCACAGTGGTTACTGAGAAGCAAAGTGGTGGTGTAGAATGATGTGGAAAACAGATGGGCTTTTTCTCACCTATGGCTGTAATGGGCACGTTAAACAGGTCATTATGGTCATACAAAATGAAAATTTGTGAGAATCGGATTAGTGAATACGTGTGGTATCTGGTGTAGAGTGGCCATGTAATTAGAGTGGTCATGTCATTTAGTGCTGTGACAGTGCTCCAAAATAAACTCAGAATAACTCACAGTGAAGTCACCTTATTTCCAAATATAGCTTGATTTATCCATGGAAAGCAATATCCTGATCATATATGGTCAGAAAACATCTTAGTTCCCTTTTACATGCAGTAGCATCAAACTTTTCATGCTGTATTCTTTTGCTTTTCTCCAAATTAAAAGTAGCCAAATGAATGAAGATCTATTTTTCCTTCGCCCTCATGTTTCTGCTGTCTACACAGCTTGCCTAGCAGTTCAGCCTCCATCCGAAGGGCATGGGAGTCTTTGTGGCCTTAGAGAAGGAGCACCTGTAGGGGAGGGGACAGTGATCACAGGTACAGACATAGGGACTGGTGGTCAGCCAGCTTTTCAGGATCCCCAGCATCTCCTGAAAGAAATGTGGTCAAGAATATTCAAAGTGGCCTCAGAAGAAGCTTTGTGGACAGAGGGAAAGGGCTGATAAAGATTTACAAAAGAATAAAACTTTCTCCAGTATTAGTGAGGAGAGCTTTGGGGCCACACAACTGCCTTCAGGGTGAGCAAGGATGAGAGGGAGTGTAGTTAGAGCAATCATTTTGATTTGGTGATGGTCCTTTTTGTCTTTGAACACAGTGGCCAACTGCTGCTGCAATCAGCCCCTTAATTGTAGCTACATCAAAGGAGGAACACAAAGCCAATAGGGACATCTAAGGGAAATCTACTGTAAATAGTTGCCTTGATGGAGAGGAATCTGAGAACCCCAGGTTTCCCCTGTGAGATTAAATGGCTTACAAATTACAGGCTCTTGCAATGTATAAAGGATTTTGAAGGCAGACAAAAGGGCTCTCTCTTCATTGTTGCCCTTATTCAAATTTGAGTCTTCTGGAAGAGACTTGTCTCAGGCACTCCACTTCTCTGATGAGAGTCTTTATGTAGAACTCATGGTACACAGAGACAGAGAAGAAGGAATCACAGCAGGGTAATTAGTATGACTGAATGAGATGAGATTAAGAGCAGTGACAAGTAAATTTGACTGGAGAGTAAGGAAGAAATTAGAAGCATTTTGTTCTGTATTAGGGAGGCAATAAACAGCAAGGGCCAAGAGGAATTACTGGCTGTGTTACTCAGGGCATAATGAAGCATAACAAGGCAAAATGAAACTAAGGAGAATTTAGTGAGTATCTGAAATGTCTCCTGCCAGGAACTACAGGTTAGTCTTCTTAGAACAGGCTTCATTTAGCACAATGGCTTTCTTGATGATTGAATGCTGTCCATTACTCCGTAGAATTTCTTCTTCGGGAGAGGCATGGTGCTGACCACTGTTTCTGGAGAGTGACGATTAACTCAGGCTGCCACTGGGATTAATAGCACGAGAAGCACTTCTCTGTTTTTTTTTCTTTTTCTTTTACAGAATCAACAGTTTAAAATGGCCCGAGTTTAGTTTTCTTCTTTAACATATACTGTGTTGGTTTGGGTACCCAAAAAACTGCAGTTTGAAATGAGAATTTGAGTGTGATTAATTATTCAGGACTGATCCCAGGAAGCAGGAGAGAGGAGACAGAGGTGTAGAGAAGGAAAAAGTATGTTATAACATTCTGCTGTAGCAGTGGGGCAGGGCGGGGGGAGGGGTGTCAGTGTTACCAGCATCTTTCTCTTCAGTAGGAAAGGTGACATATTTGTCCTCTGGCTCCCTTGACATTGGTTGAGCATTACCTTCAGAAACCTGAACTGTCTAGCATCCTTAGTGCCCAGAACTGCAGCAAAATAAATAAATACTAAAAAATAAAAATCTGTCTGCAGAAAACAAAAGGCTATGTAGGGATGGGAAAATGGCAGGTGAATGGAACTGTCTAGCACAGATGTGGCCACAATCAGAGGTGGGCCAAGCACTTGAGACCGGGCACCAACAAGATCCGCTACAAACCTAGGTGGCCTCCCTGTCTTATTTACATTTCTGTTGCTGTGACAAAACGCCATGATCCAGGCAACTTACGAAAGAAAACATTTTATTGGAGGCTTGCTTACTGTTTGAGAGGATGAGTCCATGAACATCACAGCAGGAAGCAAGGCAGCCAGCAGGCAGCCACGGTGCTGGAGCAGCAGCTTACATTTTTGCAAGTGGGAGGCAGAGAAAGAACTAGTTGGGAATGATGAGGGCCTTTGAGCCCTCAAATCCCACTCCCCAGAGTCATATCGCCTTACACAAGGCCTCCCATTACTAATCCTTCCCAAACAGTTCTACCAACTGCAGACCATGCATTCAAACCCATGAGTTTATGGTGTGTGTGTGTGTGTGTGTGTGTGTGTGTGTGTGTGTGTGAAATCTCGTTCAAAATACCACACTCCCAGGACCTCTCAAGGAGGATAAAGCATGCTAATGGATATTTTAACCCTGCAATGTTGGAGCTACTCTTCAGACCTTAGTTCCCTACATTCACAACATTTGCACGCTGTATTTTATTACCCACTCATGGGACTTCATCAACTCCCTTTTCCCAATTTTATGCAGAAGTCATGTCTCTTGCTATTAACTTTTTCAAGCTCATCTCATCTCATGCATTGCCAAACAAGCCATTACTCCATGGATTCCTATGTGGCTGTGTACATGGCAGTGTTCTGCACTCAGTAGATTCGGTAGATACAGGCTTGCTCATTTCTCATTTGAAATTTCTTTGAATTGAAAAAGTAATTCATGTTCAGGGTAAAAATCCAAACAGTACAAAAGTTTAGGGGGCCAGTGATATGGCTTGGTGGGCTTTCTGAGCAAACCTGGCCAACTGAGTTTTATCCCCAGAACCCAAGTAAAAACTGAAAGAAGAGAACTATGCTGCAAGTTGTCCTCCAACTTCCACATACACCTGATGTCAACACACTGTTCATATACACACAAATCAAGCACACACACATAATAAATTAGTTTATATATACTGTTATCCTTTATTTCTAGTCTCCACTCCTTAACATTGTTGCCATAAGTAAAGTGGGCTGGCCAGTCAGTCTAGCCTAACTGTTGACTCCCAGGTTCAATGAGAGATCCTGCTTAAAAGATAAGGTAAAAATGATAGAGTAAGACGTTGATCATTGATCTCTGGCATCTACATGAATGCATTTGCATATATGCAAACTTGTACATGTGTGTACACACACACAAGAAAATGAGAGAACATATACACATGTAATACACACATATATGAAATCTGTAACTTACTTTTCATTGAGCAAATGTGAAATATTTTAAATAATAACAGATACACACACATATATCTCATCTACTTTATTTCCTCCAGCTTTACTGAGGTATAATTGACAAATAAAAATTATGTATGTCCAGACCAGGCTGGTGAAGCTCACAGAAACAGCTGATTTTTGATATATGTATTTTTATGAAGTGATTCTAGCTCATGAACGTATCCATCAATTCATATCATTAATGTGTGTGAGGTAAGAATAATCAAGATCTACTTTCTTAGAAAATTTCAAGAGTACTGGGACCTAGAGACATGACTCAGCAGTTAAGAGCATTGACTGCTCTTCTAGAGGTCCTGAGTTCGATTCCCAATACCCACACGGTGGCTCACAACCATCTATAGTGGGATCTGATACCCACTTCTGGCATAAAGGCATACATGCAGATAGAGTACTCATATTCATAAACTAGATACATTTTTAAGATGGTTATAAAAATGAATACTGTATATTACTATTAACTAGAGGAATCATTTTATACATTAGACCTCTGGATTTACTCATTTACTCAGCCCCTGGCAACCTACCATCCTTACATTCAATGTCCTTAGATACCACGTATATGTGGAATCGTTTATCATACACCTTTTTGTGTTAGAATTACTTTACTTTGGAATGTATCTCCAGGTCTATCCATGTTGGCCCAAGTGTTTTAATTTCCTTCTATAAAAAGGATAGCATTCTCTTATGCATATGTACCACATTTTCTTTTTTCATTTACTCACCAGCAGACTCTTAGGCTGTATAATGTGGCTCTAGTGAACAATGCTGTAATGAGCACTCAAATATCTCTATAGCATTTCATTTCATTTGAACGTATGACCAGAGGTTGGATTGCTAGATCACATATAGTTCTAGTTTTCATCTTGTTTAAAATCCACTTTTCCTTTTACTAGCTAACAGGTAGTCCATTGTACAGATGTGTTAGCTGTTAATCTGATTTCTTTGCTATCTAAAGTGTTTTTAGAGCTGTAATAATCACAACATCATAATCAACTTACCAATTTTGTCAGTCAACTTAGTCCCAGTTGCACAGTATTGGGTTTTCTCTTGTGATGACAAATAACCACAAACTTAACAGCTTGAATGAATGCGAATTATTTGTAAGTATAAGATTTAGGATATAGTAGGGAATTATGCTGGTCTAGCAAGGTGGTGGTAGTAGATTGTTTTCTAAGGTCACTATCCTTGGCTAGGTTTCCAGTACCAGGCATGATTTCCATTCTGTTGAGGATCTTAAGTCTAATTAGATGTTTACTGGTTGCCACCAACACGTGACTGTCTCTTATCCTATCTATGTGTCTATCTATTGGCTTTGTCATGCCAATCATTGTCATAGTTCATAGGTGCTGCAGCTGGGTAGGGCTGTTTAATGGCTTCCTTCATTGGGCAGCTTACATAGTATTTTTGGAACCTATGGTTCCAGAAAAGAGGCTTTCAGGTCAACTCTAGCTCTAATTTTCTGATACCTGTGTCCTAAGTGTGTGCTGTGTGCTATATTCAACAATAGGGACCAACCCCCCACCCCTAAGAGGTTTTGAGATTCACTTGAATTATCCTAACCAGCCATTTGAAAGGAGGTTTCTCATGCCTGGTACTTCGGTTTTTGCTAGTCTATGGTTCTTGTTTGGGAGCATTGTCAGCTCAAGTGGCTTAGCTTCCTCTAAGATTAGTGTGGTTATAGCCTTTCATCAAAGAAGCCTCTCTATACAACAAATGGAGGCCACCACAGAAAATCCCAGCAGGACACAATACAGAGATAAACAGAATCCTCAGAGTCCAGCCCCATTGGCTGCATCTACACCACAGTCTCTGCACGGAGAGCTCAGGGAGTATCTTGGAAGAGGGAGTGGAAACATTTTAAGAGCCAGGAAGTCTGCTGTAAAACAGTCTCTCTTAGAATGGCTGCATAAACAACGCTGGAACAATGGCAATAACAGTGGACATGTTTATGTGCAAGGAGAAAATTTTTGCGTGGTCTCACACAAAGAACTATAGGCAACCAAGGACTTCCTGGAGGTGAATTAGCCTGTCCCAGGGAAAAGCTCCCTTATCGGTTGTCCAATGCAAAGTGATCACTGAAATCATACACACACAAACAACAAAAAATGGACTCAGCAGGCTGTACTTATATGTATTTTTGCACACTCACAATACATGCCCACACATGTGTGCTTGTAACAGAAAAAGTGGCTATCGACTTGATAGTTGGGGGCACATGGGTTTGAAAGATGGGAATTAGGAGAGTCTGGAAGGTGGAAATGGATCGGGGAAGGCGATGTGATTTTCTTTCAATTAAAGCATATTTTAAAAACAAAATACAAATTATTAACTTTCAGTTTCTATAAACACAGTTCTGGTGTGAGTCTACTGGAAACTCTGTTGAGGGTCCCCTTAATGTGAAAATTAAAATATTGGCATAGACTGTGGTCTCACCTGAAGCATTGGGGTCATTCCAAGCTCATTAACTGTTGGCAGTGATTGATCCATATTGGAGCGACAGTAGTGCCCATTTTCTGCATAGTCGGTTAGATACTAAGCTTAGCTGCTAGGAACTCCCCTCCTATAATCAGTGACTCTCATGGACATTTGGATTCTTTAGGGGGACCAGGTGTCTTGTGCAGACAGATTCAACAGATTTAGGTGAAGGCCACCTAACAAAAATATCCCTATAAGATAATCTAAATTCACTTGATTAGGTATCTTTATTATAATAACAAAATTTCATTAAACTAGCTTGGGAAGGATCTTCCACCATAGAGTCACAGGGTATGCCTCTGCCCAAGAGCAGCACATCGTGTATGTATTTTTAAAAAATCGCTTACCATATTATGACAAACATCTTCAAAACACACGTGTTTTTAGACAAAAAAAAAAAAAGCACTAGCTATCACTCAATTTTCAGGTTCATCATGCATTCTTAAAAGGACTTTTCCCATTATTCTTCTTTGTCTGGGAACTGTGTAGGTGGCACACCTGCTCTGTAAACATGGGTGATGGCCATGCCTGTGAGAAAGGAGAGATCTTAAGTGTTTTGATGCGACAATGAAATGCTTTACTGTCACTGACACCAGTATTATATGACTACATTCAACCACAAAAGGACTCAGAAGTGTAATATGACAATATGCCAAGAAAACAGAAATGTCCAGTGAGCCACTTGGATCTACTTATATATTTAGGTTGTTACATGTCAACTTCTTCAAGAAGATCTCAAGTATATATGTGTATATTTGACAGAAACTGTACTTCATTTTGAGATTGCCTCATGATTAACTGGTAGTAGATTTCATGGAATGTTTATAAGGAAGATAAATATTTTGATTCTATGTTCAAAGAGTGATCTATTTTTATACGTGAAAGTTTCATGTTGAGAAAGTTGTCAGTTGACAACTGACAGCTATTGGTTTCTTAGCTACATGGCATACTGTGAAAGTTGCTGTTGTGCAAAAATTGACCTTGACAGCATCCAAATCCCCAGGGAAGAATAGGGAAACCAGAGAACACAAAAAGGTAGCAAGCCAGAGACATGACAAGTCACAGGCATGACATGTGGCCAGGCAGAATCTGTCTGCAGTGAATGAGGTGGGTAAAGACTGCCTTTTTGTAAGATACTTTAAGTCTCTCTCTCTCTCTCTCTCTCTCTCTCTCTCTCTCTCTCTCTCTCTCTCTGTGTGTGTGTGTGTGTGTGTGTATGTGTGTGTGTGTGTGTGTGTGTGTGTGTGTTTGTGTGGTGTGTGTGTCTTACTCTGTAGCCTGAACTCACTGTGTAGCCCAGGTAAGACTTAACTTGTGGCGTTCCTCTCATTCCAGCCTTTGTAGCCATGGGAATTTTTTTCATTGGATTTTGAATAGTCAGAATCCTAGAATGATTCTTAGAGACCAAAATTCAGCTCACCATGAAATACTAATCAAGTAGTATAATGTCTACGGTAGCATATAAAGGAAGCTGATTATTTAGTTATCCCTTAAGATAATTTATTCGTTTTGGTTAAGTACTTACCTTCCAAGTACATGCCAATGTAAATTTTGTAAGGATTTACTGAGAACTTATCATCTACTCTAAACAAGTGTTGGTATTTTGCTATCCTTGTTTCAGTTATCTCCCATCTACTTCTTTTGCTATACAGTGGTTCTCAACCTTCCTAATACTGTGACCCTTGAATACAGTTCCTTAAGTTGTGGTGACCCCCAACCATAAAATTACTTCATTGCTACTTCATAACTGTAATTTCATTACTGTTATGAATCATAATGTTAATATCTGATATGCAGGATATCTGATATATGACTCCTAAAGGGGTTATGATCCAGAGGTTGAAAGGCCACTGTGTTATAACATTTTAATGTGAATCCTACATATGAACTTCTTTAATTCATGTTATACATCAGTTGTCTATTTGATACATTAGGACTTCATTTACTTGTTGTTTATTATCCATTTAAATTTTGGGTTACTGTATTAATGAACAAGTTCTTCCTTACGCTAAAAGTTGGCTTTTTAAAATTTGGGTCTTGGTTTTTGCTTATCTTTAAGTCATTGAATAATAATCTCTTTATATTTTATTAAACTCTTGCAATCAAAAACAATAACTTTCAATTGGGAGACAGAGGCAGGCAGATCTCTGTGAGTTTGAGAACAGCCTGGTCTATAAGACCTAGTTCCAGAACAGCCTCCAAAGCCACAGAGAAACCCTTTCTCAAAAAACCAACCAACCTACCAAACAAACAAACAAAACCAAAAACCAAAAACCAAAACACAAAAACAATAACTTTTAATTTGTGTGGATTATGATAGCTGCCTTACCTTTTTGCTCATTTCTCAACTTTTTGTTATCATGAGTTATATATTTTATTTAACTAAAAACCCCATGAATGATTTGTTTGCTGTCTTAGTCATGGTTCCCTAAGCATACCCAAAGTAGCCAAAGTGTACCTTCAAATGAAATGTCAGAACACAGGTCATTCTCTAGAGATGGTCTGACCCTGGAAAAGCAGTTACTTTTACCTGTTTCCTGTTTTGTGCCTCCCTCCTGTCTCTCTAAGACACAGCCTTATTCTGAACTCACTATATTTTCCTTTGTCTGGATACACAAGCTTGGTAAATCTCTTGAAGGGAAACACAACACATGTTTCCTCACGTTGTGCTTTTAGTTGACAAGTACATGTAATATTTCTGGATACATTTATAGGAGGATTTCTTTTGTGCCTAGAGATTGGCTTTGTTTAATTTAAGATAAGGCTCAACATGTTTTCTTCTGTTGAGTGTTATTTTATTAGCTTCTTTTGTGTTGCTTTGTGACCTAAAAGGCCAGCTAGTTCCTCTGGTTTTATGCCATATTCACCTTAATGATACTGATTTCTAGATCTCATAGCTGGTAAAAAGGAAGGATAGTTGAAAACAGGTTGAGGAAAGAGCTCTAAAGTGAGAGGTGTGAGACACAAGAAAGAAGGTTTACAGAAAATGCTCCATGTAGAGTATCTAACAGAAAAAAGCCCTACAGTCACCAGTCATCACTATTTCCTTTTGAAGTTGTGTACATATATGCAAGAAATCCAAATCTGTGTTGTTAAATAAAATATATGTACAATTGTCCAGTATAGAGGATGTCCAATGTAACACTGTAATTGTTTAGCTTAGAAGAGAGACAAAACAGTGTTCCTGAATTTGCTTTTTGGAAAAATGGAGGGATAGGAGTAGGTGGGTGATAGAGTAGGAGAGACATAACTGTTTTCTTTTTCATAGGCAAGAAAAGTTCATATTGGAGGGATGTTTGGCTGCTATCTCTGAAACATATAATCTACTCACTAAAAGCTATTGACAATAACTGGTGGCCCTACATTGGTTATACTACTGTGTTTCTGGAGATTTCCCCCAGTGACAAGATATAAAACATAAACCAGGATCTAATTGTTATAATGTCAAAAGTAATATTATCAGAGAATAACAGTTGGAATCCAGCCAATGCAAACACAACATGAGAACCCTCTATACTTCTGTGAATTTTGGTGGCAGTCTAGTATTGAAGGAAGATTCAACTCTACTGAATCTTTGAGCTCAGATTGCTGCAGATCTGGGAAAGAACCTTATGGTGCATGATTCCCAGAAAGTCAAAGGACCAAATGAAGACCTCATGGTCTCTTACAGGTCAATTCTGTGTGGCATTCTCAAGGTGAGGAAACAGTTTAGGTCTATTTCTTTGCATATTGGACATATGATGATGAGAACGGCCACATTCTGGGTGGTATGGTCATAGATAAGACATACAATGACAAATGTGGGAACACAGTAACATTACAAAGTTGGAAAACATTTCAACCTTAAATTAATTATCATAATTTCAGGAAATGATTAATTTAAAAACATAAATGACATTAATTTTAATTGTTTCCATTACACTTTATTTAAAATTAATGATAGTTTTCATCATGCCAGATAATATAGCTAGTGAATATATAACAAGATGGATACAATTCTTAGACTTTGGCAAAAGTGTACCCACTGTTAATTAACTTTTATAGCATCTTGAGTTTAAGGAACTCTCTAATCATTGATATATTACAAAATGAATTGTGAGTACTCTGTGATGCTTAAGACAACATTCTTGTGCAAAGTGTGGAGACCAGGAAAAGCAGTATTTCTTACTGAACAAATGATGTGAAGTCTATTGGTAGTGAGAATAAGGACAGTTCCTATCTTCTAAAACATTTCTCATTCTCTATGATTTCAAAAGTTGCCATCAGAGTTTTAACAGGATTACTATGCAAAATTTCCTCCTGGAATTGAGGGACTAGAACGTCATTATTATCTCTCATGTATTTAGGTAAAAGAGTGTTGGTCTAGGGGCCAGTCCAGTTCTCTATAGGCAATGCCGTTGCCTTGTGACTTGGAGCATGGCACTGAATCCCATTGGTTCATTACCTATAAGATGAGAAACTAGAGCAAATGGTTTTTTAAGTCTCCTTTCAAAATCCCATTTTAGTTTTCTCTGAACTGGATTTAGCATATGTTTACATTTCTTTGGTCTATTTGTTCTGGCTCAACAATTATTTTTCAAGATGGTATAAAATGAAGCAAAAGAGGGGCTGGCCAGATGGCTCAGCAGTTAGAGCACTGGCTGCTCTTGCAAAGGACCCCAGTTTGATTCCTAGCACCTACAAGGAAGCTCAAACTCTCTGTAACTCCACTTTTAAGGTATCCAAGGTGCTCTTCTGGCCTTTGTGAGAACCAAGCAAACTCCACTTTTAAGGTATCCAAGGTGCTCTTCTGGCCTTTGTGAGAACCAAGCGTCTGTGGGGTATAGAGATGTCTATGCAGTTAAGATACCCTTAGACATAATTTTTAAAAAAGAAGCAAAAGACTTGGGCCTTTCTGTTTCCATCATCTATTACTGCCATACCATCTTTTCTGGTATGTAGGTCCAACATTGCCTATTCTTTTATCACCGCTCTAAGTTTACCTTTAGAAACACAACAGAACAGTTTTCTTGAGGGGGAGGAGTTTGGATACTTTTCTGCTAGGCTTTGCTTGTAGGTTTATGGAATCAAGCAGAACTAGGGCTTGAGCTTCTGTTCTGCTATGTTCACTTCAGGAAGTTCACAAGTCTAGTAAATTCTCTAAAAATGTAGTTTCCTTGTTAATCAAGTAATTAGTGAAAATATTTATATAATATCAGAGACACCATGAAAAGTCCTTAGTATAATAAATACTTGATACAGAAAGTAGAGGAATCTTATTAATTTTCTTTTTTGACAGGGTTTCAATAATGCTGGCCTCAAACTTGAAGAGATTTTCCTGCCTCAGTGTCCTGAGCATTGGGGTCACAGGCATGTTTGAATGCTCTGACAATAATTTTGTTGCTCCCCCCCACCCATTAACCACAGCAGCACAAACAAATCACAAGACCTCTTCATCTTAGTTTTGTTTTCTTTTTTTAATATGTATTTACATTGAAAACAATCTTATTTTAAATACCATTCCCAGTTCCCTCTCTCTCCTGTCCTCCCATTCCCCCCACCAACCCCTCCCATCTCCAGCCCCCATTCACTCCTTAGGGAGAATGAGGTCTCCCATGGGGATCATCAAAGTCTATCATCTCATTTGGGTCAGGACCTAGGCCCTCCCCTGTGTGTCTAGGCTGAGAGAGTATCCTCCATAGAGAATGGGCTCCCAAAGCCCATTTATGGACTAGGAATATATCCTGGTTCCACTACCAGAGGCCCCATGGACAGCCCAGCCCCCACCCCCAACTGACATTCACACTCAGGGGGCCTGGTTCGGTCTTATGCTGGCTCCCCAGCTGTCAGACTGGGGTCCATGAGCTCCCGCATGCTCAGGTCCGCTGTTTCTGTGGCTTTCCCCAAGCATGGTCTTGACCCCTTTGCTCATCACTCCTCCCTCTCTACAGCTGAATTCCAGGCTCAGTGCTTACCTGTGAATCTCTACTTCTGCTTCCATCAGCTACTGGGTGAAAAGAAGAAAGCTAAGCCCAGCACAAAGGCACATGGCCTTGTATTCCTGATCCTGAAGTAGAAGCTTTCACTCAAAATTTGTTTTCAATTTGGGATAGAATAGTATTTATGAACTTACAGTATCCATGTGCAACTCTAGAAGGCACTCTGAGGTGGTGTCTAGGAGTTCCTGGGCAGTGACAGCAAAGGCCCAGATTGTGTCTGATATATAAAGTCATACTCTGACGGCCCTCCAACACTTCCTTCTTTGTCTCCTTGAAGTCCTAGGAAAACAGCTGCTCTTGGTCTCTAGAGCACTTTGCTGGAGAATCTTTTCATCAATTTGAAGAAAAACAAAACAAAACAAAAAAGAATATGGTAGATTATTCATGCTCTAATTTTATCCTTTAATAAAAACGTAGTTATTTCCCTGTTTTGTTTACTTTAAAATAATTTTCTGAGATGAAAGCAGTCTAGGCAAGACGTGGTTTTCTTTAATTTGTTAACCAGATAAAAGAAGGGGTCCAATCACAAAAAGATAAACTTGATATGTACTCACTCATATGTGGATTTTAAACATAGAGTAAAGGATTACCAGCCTGCAATCCACGCTGCCAGAGAAACTATTAAACAAGGAGGACCCTAAAAGAGACAAACTTTGTCCCATGGAGAAGGGGAAAGGGTCAAGATCCCCTGAGCAAATTGAGAGCATGGGAAGAGGGCAGAGGGAGCTACGAGAATGAGAAGGGAAGAAGAGTAAGGATGCAGAGGTCATGAGGGAGCAGAAAGGTTGAGTCAGGTATAGATTAGAAGAAAGGATATGTAATAGGTAGGGTTTTAATGGGGGGTTAGGGGAGGGAGAAGGGAACTGGGATTGCTATGTAATTCAATCGTGTTTGTAACTCAAATAAAAAAAAAGAAGGGGTTACTGACATAGAACCTTAAAACCCTTCCTTCAGAGACTTCCATGTTATGGGCAGCTAAGGCTGGGAGTCCAGGTGTAGTCGGGAAGCCCTTAGCAGTGCTGGCTGGGTGTCTCTGTGGCCCAGACTCCATGACAGTTATGCTCTGAGCACAGTGAAGGGAGCACAATTGATTCAGTTGAGTTCCTCCTAAAAGACTTGCTTCAGGGACTGTGGAATGTGACTGCTCTGATTGACACACTGGCTTTCTTTCCCTTAAAAATAAGCCGGCTTGGCAGTATTCAAAGGAGACATAAAATTAGTTATTATTGGCTGACTCAGCAATAAAGCCGGGAAGTGGAATCTACTCAATGGAAACATTCTAATAGCAAGGCTGAGAGATGATGAGCATAACACAAGTCTTAACTCTCAGAGGAAGTTTCCTGTGCCTGCAGCTGATAAAACGCTTTTGAGGTTGGATGAAATACGGGTCCCAGTGGACTGAGGGCTCTGCTTGTACTTTCAGGGAGGTGCAGTGTGGTGTGCAGAGAGCATTCAAACCCAACTCAGCATCCTAATGTGGGATTTTCCAGCTACTGAGGCATCAGTCATTGGGGAATAACCCTAATGATAACTCACCCAATAGCCACTTTATGTATTTATTTCAGTCTTAAAAACAAAAATCAAGTGAGGTAAATTTATCTGAAAAGGATTTTTCTGGTTCATGTTCTTTATTTCCTTAGCTACTGGCAGCTACTGGTAGCCTAAGCTCCTGAACATGTTAACTTTATTGAGAATGCTGCCTGATGGGGAACTGTGTTCTTTGTGTTAGTATACTTTGATGATTAAATAATGTAGATTCTGGAATTGATTTTGGGGGAATCTGCCCTAGTTTTTCTGTGGTTTTTCACTTTTGGAAGTGGGAGCCTACAGCTGGTTTCCCCCAGTCACTGGAAGTGAGAACAAAGAGATGGGAGGGAGGCTTCAGATATGTTCAAATGAAGACCCTGTACAACTTCCTCATTCTAAGGGTGGGTGTGTGCCCTACCTCTCCATCACCTAGCAGTAAAGCTATCCACTCATCAAGGGTTCAGACAAAAGGCCCATTAGGCATGTCTGTGATTAAAGCTGATTAGCTAGAAGTCATTGGGAATTTTGAATCCAAGATCAGTAGTGATTCAGATTCAATTTGCATAAACTACGAGGCACTTCATTAAGGCTAATCATTTCCCTCTGTCCTTTGGTAATAAATCATCCTTCTATAGGGCTCATTTAGACTGAGCAGGAGGATTTTGCTTTTGCATTTCCTCAACTCCATTATAATCCTTTCCATTGTGCCCACTGGCCTCATTTGCTAGGGTTGTATTTTTAGGGCACTACATCTCAGGGCGTTATCTCTGAAAAGGTTTCCTAGAAACTGAAACTATGCTTCACCATTAGGGTTCACGTGCCGGTGACCAACACTTGCAAAATAATGATGCTTCTGTCTCTTAAAACTCCAGAGAAGCAATCTGCCCCTGTTTAGGCTGCCAAGACCTCAGGACCCAACTATTCTCAGTCAGCTGATGAGCAATTTTATATCTTGAGAATGTATCTACTTAAATCCAGGAAATGTGCCCAGGTGTAGGATTCAGGAGTGCTCCTATAGAACATTCTGTCTTTGCAATTGTGTTAATGTTAGCTGTCCACTTAGTGGATGCTAGAATCACCTGGGAGATGGAGCTCTGCACTACCTGTTGGGGATTATCTTGATTGTGTTACTCTAAGTGGAAAGAGTCCCTGGGATCCTGGACGATAGAAAGCAGCTGGGCATAAGCTGCCTTGACTTGCCCACCATGATAGGCTTTACTTTTAACTGGGAGCAAACGGTAATCGTTTCTTCCTTAAGCTGCCTTTGTTGGGTACTTTTATGACAACAACAGGAAAAGTAACTAAGACAGCAGTCATTTGCAAGAGCAATGAGATGATTATTTCCTGTCCTATGTAAACTGTTCTTGTGCTCAGAACACATTGCTCTTTATCATGGATTCCTGTGCTTGTGACAGGTGAGACATTGGTGACTCCACACTGCGATTTACAGTTTACTGACTTACCTCTTTCACACTCTTGGAACTGGGATTCCATGTCTAGTACCTAGCATTTAGTAGGCAATACATGTATATTGAGTAAACTATGGATTATGATAGTGTAAGTGCAAGGGAATATGTTGAAAAGAGGGTGTTGGTAATTGATACTTACTACAAATAGAAAGATGAAAAATTTGCCATGATGAAAATAGTTTTATAAAGAATGGATGTTTACAGAAAAATGTCAAAAAGGTTAGTGATGCGGCTGGTAAGAGGGCCCAGTCAGTAAGGGTACTTGGCACCAAGCTTTAGAACTGAATTCAATCTTCTGAATCCAAATAGGGGAAAAGGAACACCTCTCACCTCCACATAACACACAAACACAAAATAGATAAATAAAAATAAAAATTAAAAAGGCCAGGGAGGAATGAAACTGTGGTACAAATGAGGGCTTTTATTCTTACCTTTATAAATTTCTATACTTTGATTTTTTGATTGAGTTCATATTAGTATTGTAAATTAAAGTAATAAATAATTTAGAAAATCATGAGATGGCCCATTTCAATTGCAAATTTTATGAAGCTTATAAATACTATTAATTTTCTAGGGATACTATAGCAAATTACTATTTAATCCCAACACTTGGGAGGTGGAGGCAGGTGGATCTCTGTATGTTCGAGACCATCCCAGTCTACAAGACCCAGTTCCAGGACAGCCTCCAAAGCCACAGAGAAACCCCTGTCTCAAAAAAACAAAACAAAACAAAACAACAACAAAAAATCTAGGTCATTTAACTTAAGTTTATTCTTCATAGTTCTGGAGATGGGATGTTGAGAATAACACAAAACAAAATATGTTTTGGTAGGCATGTTCTTGCCCAAGGCCCTAGAAAGAATCCCTTGCTATTTCTAACCTCTGAAAGTTGCTGGAAGTTCTTGCCTCTCTTCTGACTTACATAGCTTTTTCATAGTCCCTATTAGATTTAAGGGCTATTCCAATACTAAATGATGTTGCCATAACAATGAATCATTTTTTTAAAGCCTCACTCTGAGGGTCTGGAGCAGTTGCATCTTGTGGAGACAGTCTTCACTCCAATGCAGACACTAAAGCACAATGTGAACAATGACTTCTGTAAAGTTACTCACATTTTTTATATCCTAACTTTGATCCATTCCCCCAAACCCTAAAGTGCTACTTAGAGAGAAAAAAAAGACAAGAGGAATAGTGAACCTAATTTTCCCCCTGTTATGTATATATGTGTTATGTATATAAGAGCTGAATTGGAAGATTCACTGGCTGAAAGGAGATAGTTTTATGTGGTAACCTGCTGCTGCTCCTGAGAACAAGTAACTAAAAGAGCCCTTTTCAGAAAGATCACACTCACAGTCTGTTGGAGGATGAACATATTAGCTACAACAGTGATTCACAGCCTTCCTAATGCTGCAACCCTTTAATACAGTTCCTCATGTTGTGGTGACCCCCCCAACCATAAAATTGCTTCATTGCTACTTCATAACTGTATCTTTGCTACTGTTATGAATTGTAATGTAACTCCCCCTAAGGGGGTTGAGACCCACAGGTTGAGAGCCACTGACCTATGGGCTTTACATTTGCTTCTCTGGAAAGATTATGCAATGTAATTCACCATGTTGAGCTGACTTGTAACCTTATGGTCTTTACTTAGAAACTAAGAATGGTCTAAGCATAGCTCAGGATGGTTCTGAACTGGTAAACCTCCCACCCCATCATTTTCAGCACCATGGTGGGCAGGTATGTTTTAAGAACATGTGTACAGAGGCCAATTAACAAGGTTGAATTTCGTATGGCTGTTATTCTATACCAACTTGCCTAGGCTGCAACAGAGATAGTTGAACAAATATTCTTCTGAATGCTTCTGTGATGGTGCTTTTAAAGACAGGATTAGCATTTAATCTACGTGGTTTTTCAGTAAAGCAAATTACTTTTTCTTGTTAAATGTGAGTGGACCTCATTTAATCAGTTTGAGACCTGAGCCATTTCATTAAAATTTTCCTTCCCTCTCTCTCCTTTTTTTCCCCTTTATCTCCCCCTTCCCACCTCTCCTTCACAATATTTTCCTGATCAAATTCTATTCATGTAGGACTAACCATTTCATTCTTTTGGTAACGTGTTTTCCATTGAGGAAGATTTAAAATCAAGGTTTTCTCTTACCTAATTAGCTGTCCTTATGTACTTCTGCTGGTCTCTTGTCTCTTCTCTTGTCTGCTTCACAAGGGAAATTTACTGCATTCTCTCTAATGGCTCAGTCTTTCTTTACGTTATACCCTGCAGCAGTAACGTGATCAGGACAATGACTTCAAATATCAGACACAGACAAGCCTCATAAAAATCACAGCCAGCTCTTGCCTGTGTCTTGAAGATTATGAATCAACTGCCTATTTGACACTTTTGTTAATTATTCCTTGTGTTTAAAACATCTTTAATATTTTCATGGCTGCTTTCTTCTTGTTGTATCCATATAGTCTGTCACAAAATTTCTTCCTTGAATCATCATTGCCATCTATCTATCTATCTATCTATCTATCTATCTATCTATCTATCTATCCATCTTCTATCATTTAACTTTCTTCACTGATTATCCATAATCAAACATGTCACTTGATTTTAAGCTCCATGTATAATTTTTTTGTATGGTATATGGTATCTCATTTATTCACTTATTTTCTTTTTGTTTCCACTTCTTAAATATAACCTTCTTTAGGTTATTGCTGTTTCTAACAGAGTAAGAACACTGATTAAATCTGTTCAAGTCTCCATATCAAATTAGACAGGGTGACTGGAACTACAAAATTTATCTTCTTGCAGTTCTGGAATGTATCATGTCCAAGATTAAAGCATCAACCCTTTCAGTTCCTGGTCACACTTTTTTTCCTTGGCTTGCAGGAGGGCTGCTTTTTTGCTGTAGCCTCAAATTGCTCTCTCTCAATCCTCTCAGTTCATGTGTTCATGGTGGGCAATGGAGAGGGATAAAGATCTATCTCTGCTCTTTTTATAAGGCTGCCAACCATGTCATAAAGACTCTACTGTCCTGACTTAACCTGATCTTAATCTCAGCTGTCCTTACTTCAAACATTTCTCCTGATTTGCTTTTTTTTCTTTTCCTTCTGATATTTAATTATGAGTATGGCATACCTTTAAAACTACCCCATAGTTCCTGTACAATGTATGATATTTTCTTTTGTACATTTCTCTTTGCATTTCAGTTTTGGAGGTTTCTCTCCATGTACCTTTAGCCTGATTCTTTCCTGCTGTGTAGAGTCTACTGGTGTATCAAAGCTGTTCTTTAACTTCCATCACTGTATCTTTATTTCTTATGTTTCATTTTATTCTCCTTATAAATCCCATTTTTCTGGTGGCAGAACCTTTCAGTATTTGCCCTTGTTTATTATATTACAGCTTCAAACAGATCAGCCAATTATTTAAAATCCTAAGCCAGATAAAACCAACATCTGTGTCACATTTGAGTCTGATGCTTGTTTTGCATCTTTCGAGTACAATTTTCTTGCCTTGTAGAATGCCTTGTAATTTTTTTTGCTGTTAAAAGCTGGACATGGTATTCTAGGTAATAGGAACTGAAGTAAATGTGCCTTCAGTGTGAATGTTTATGCTAGTTTGGCCATTGAGTTGAACTGTGTTTAATCCTTGCTGTAGTTGTAGGCACCAGAGGCTTCAATTTTTCTAACATCTTTGTTTTTGTCTCCATCGCTATGTTTTGATCCTCTAGTAATTTCTTCTTAAATAGAAAATGTCTTTAGAGTTTATATTAGGCATTTACCTTGCTGTTGTGATCAAACACCTGACAAGGAGCTACCTAATGGAGGACAGGTTTATTTCAGTTCAGAGTTCGAGAAGATGGAGTTCAGCTTGGTGGAATAGACATGGTGACAGGAGCTTGAGGTGGCTGCTTACACTGTGACTACAGTTAGAAATCTGAGGAAAATTAGAAAGTAGAGCTGACCTATAAGAACTCAAGGCCTGCACCAAGTGACTGATTTTCTTTATCAAGGCTTTGCTTCCTTGAGCTTCCACCACCTCCCCCAGTAGTACCATCAAATGGGGTCCAAGGATTCCAGTATATTGTGGAGTTTCCCATAGCTGTTTGGCCCCAAATAAACACAAGACACTATATTAATTATGAAACTGTTGACTGGTGACTAGAACTTCTTATTGGCTATCTCTGTCTTAATTATTAACCCATTTCTATCAATCTATGTATTTCCACATGATCTTGGCTTACTGGAGAAAGGTCAGGACCTGCTACTCCTTTGGCAGGCTACATGGTCTGTGTCTGGCCTACCGTTCCCAGAATTCTCCTCTTCTCCTAGTCCAGCCTATCACCCTGCCTCTATTGGCCACAGTGTTTTACTCATCAACCAATAATAGAAACATATATACAGAAGGACGGCTCCCATCATCTCCTCTTTTCTGTCTAAATAAAAAGAAAGGTTTTAATTTTAACATAGGATAATTATGTATAACAAAACAGTTATCAAGTATAGATCTATAGTTACAATATTTAGTCCATTAACATTTAGTAAGATTTAAAGAAAATATTCTATCATCTATCCTGTCTTTGTGAGTCTAAAGTCTTATATGTAACTTATCTTTTATCATAACTAATGAAACCTATAACTATAACTGTGTTCAACTCCATCAAAGACCACAGAAGGATAATATATAAACTATAGAATTGACACAGATACCTCGCTGCCTGGACAGTTACCTAGAGTTCTTCTGTAATGTTGGAGCATCCATCTTCATCCCATAGGCCATAGTCTGTCTAGTAGATGTCTCAGCAAAGCAGGAAATTTGAAACTGTCCCACTTGTAGTTTATCAGTTATTTTGTACTGTGCCCTCCAGAATGTCTGGCAGACTCTTCCATGAAGCAGAAACCATGAGACTGTCCATCCTGTTTTCCAAGTTCAGCAGTCACTTTCCTGTGGGTCCTTCATGTCCAGTTTATACAGCATACAGTCAAACAGTCCAGGCAAGAGCAGTTTCTTGCCCAAATGGCTATTTCTGCTTTGTTGAAGGCAAACTCCATAATGAGTTTCTTCAATGCCCATCTTCCTCTCTGACATAATTGGTGTTGCCAGGAGCAGTTGTGTCTCAATATCATGAAAAACCCTAAACCATTTTAAATGCCATATTCTGTAGGTTTTGAAAGGTTTGAAGACTATCTATCCATTTGAAATGTATCTCTGTATATCTAGAAAATCTAACTAATATGATTATAAGTTTTGACTATTATAGGCAACTGTCTATAACCTGTATTTAATTATATATTGCATTTGTAAATGATCTGTATAAACACAATACCTAAACAAGAGGAGAAATATACATAAAACAAAATTGACTTCAAATTTGTATCAATAAATGAAAATCCATACCAATGCAAAGTATTCATTTCTATATCATAATCCCCTTTTATCCTTTAGAGAGAATGATTGTGATCATTAACCATTTATAACCAACCCCATTTAAGTGAAAACAAACATTTATAAAAAATATTTGGGAATTTGGGCATCATTCACTCCAAACTGCTTCCTGCTGGTTGGAGACACTGTCAATACCATGGGATCCTGAGAAAACACAGAAACTTGGCTATCGTAGTCTGCAAGGCTTCATCATCCCAGGTGTCTTGGATGTTGGATCACATGGGCCACTGCTTTAGGGTGTCTTGCTTCATCAAACCATGTTAGTCTGAAAGGAATCCACAGCTTTTCATTTTATGTGGAAACAAGAAGAAAATATCTTCTCCAATGTAACAGGTTCTTAGACTTAAATTTTGAAGTCAAAGCATTCTCAAAATATATAAGTTGGATTTTTGGATGTTGGATCACATGGGCTACTGCTTCAGGGGATCTTGCTTCATCAAACCATATTAGTCTGGAAGGAATCCATAACTTTTCATTTTATGTGGAAACAAGAAGAAAATCTCTTCTCCAAAGTAACATGTTCTTAGACTTAGATTTTGAAGTCAAAGCATTCTCAAAATATATAAATTGGATTAATCCTGCAGCATTTATAATCAAATGCAGTTGTTGCACCTTCCTAAGCAATTAAACAATTCAATGATAATACAATAACACACAGTATCCAGACTCTGTGTATTTTCCATCTTTATGTAGCTTTTTTATTACACTAATTTTTTTTTTACTTTCATTTTGTTTTTGTTTTTGTTTTTTTTGAGACAGGGTTTCTCTGTGCAACTTTGGTTGCCCTTGAACTCACTGTCTGCAGCAGGCTGGCCTTGAAATCACAGAGATCTGCTTGCCTCTGCCTCTCCAGTGCTGGGATTAAAGGTATGTGCCACCACTGCCCAGCTACTCTATTTCTTTTCTTTTTAACCACTTCATCCTGTTTCTTTTCTCTCACAAGCCTACATATATTTTTAAACAAACTGTAAACCCTTTAGAAGTTTTTCTTCATCTTAATTTGTCTTTACTGACAAATTTATCTATTTATAAATTTATCTATTTCTGGTCATGGCCTTTTATCTGCTAAATGGCATTGCTAGGATTAAAGAGGATGCTTTAGCTGGCTTTCCAACCTGGCAGGCATAAGTTTACTGACAGCATTGGGAGCTGTGCTCACTGCCTCAACTCTTAAACCTTTATGAGTAAAAGTTAAATCTGCCATGCAGCAGGCTGGTCACTGCTGCCACCAGATTCTTGTACACACCATTTTTGTTTGGTAGCAGGGCCTCTTAAAAGAGCCCTGTGTTTGTTTGTTTCTTCGTTTGTTTTTGCCACCTATGCTGAATTAGGAAACCTCTCTTAAAGGAGCCATGAGCTATTGCTTGTCTCAGAGCCCACTCAAGAAAATGCTGCTACCAAGAAGCCATGCTTGTCTCTGTTCTTTTGTTTTTAGAATCCCTTTTAAAGCTTTTGTCAGGTTTCATATGGGAAATGGTGCAACCACATGTTGGTGCCATTTTGTTTTGTGAGCATCTCACAGCCATTTGGCCCCAAATAAACACACAGACACTATATTGATTATGAAACTGTTGGCTGGTGACTAGTGCTTCTTATTGGATGGCTCTGTTTTAATTATTAATCCATTTCTATCAATCTATGTATTTCCACATGACCTTGGCTTACCAAAGAGTCTGGACCTGCTACTCCTTTGGCAGGCTACATGACGACTGTGTCTGGCCTACCTTTCCCAGAGTTCTCCTCTTCTCCTAGTCCCACCTATTTCTCTGTGTCTATTGGCCACAGTGTTTTATTCATCAACCAATAAGAGAAACATATATACAGAAGGACAACCCTCATTAATAGTACATGAGCTTATGGAGGCTATTGCTCATACAAACCACCACAGAATTCAAACCAGAAAGCCTGGGCTTGAGTGTAACATCCAGAACTGTACTAGAGAGGAATTGGAAATTATGCCTTGGACTTATAAATCTACCAGCACCTCTTGGACCATTTTCTACAGCTTAACTAGTTA